>NW_024470861.1:0-122500 GCF_017639515.1 Carcharodon carcharias
GGGGGTGTAGGGGCTGGAGAGGTTACAGAGATAGGGAGGGTGTAGGGGCTGGAGGAGGTTACAGAGATTAGGGGTGGTGTTGTAGGGGTGGAGGAGGTTACAGAGATAGGGAGGGGTGTAGTGACTGGAGGAGGTTACAGAGATAGGGAGGGGTGTAGGGGCTGGAGGAGGTTACAGAGATAGGGAGGGTTGTAGGGCTGGAGGAGGTTACAGAGATAGGGAGGGGTGTAGGGGCTGGAGGAGGTTACAGAGATAGGAGGGGTGTAGGGGCTGGAGGAGGTTACAGAGATAGGGAGGGGTGTAGGGGCTGGAGGAGGTTACAGAGATAGGGAGGTGTGTAGGGGCTGGAGGAGGTTACAGAGATAGGGAGGGGTGTAGGGGCTGGAGGAGGTTACAGAGATAGGGAGGGTGTGTAGGGGCTGGAGGAGGTTACAGAGATAGGGAGGGGTGTAGGGGCTGGAGGAGGTTACAGAGATAGGGAGGGTTGTAGGGGCTGGAGGAGGTTACAGAGATAGGGAGGGGTGTAGGGCTGGAGGAGGTTACAGAGATAGGGAGGGTGTAGGGGTGGAGGAGGTTACAGAGACAGGGAGGTGTGTAGGGGCTGGATGAGGTTACAGAGATAGAGGGGTGTGTAGGGGCTGGAGGAGGTTACAGAGATAGAGGGGTGTGTAGGGCCTTTAGGAGGTTACAGAGATAGGGAGGGGTGTAGGGGATGGAGCAGGTTACAGAGATAGGGAGGGGTGTAGGGGCTGGAGGAGGTTACAGAGATAGGGAGGGGTGTAGGGGCTGGAGGAGGTTACAGAGATAGGGAGGGGTGTAGGGGCTGGAGGAGGTTACAGAGATAGGGAGGGGTGTAGGGGCTGGAGGAGGTTACAGAGATAGGGAGGGGTGTAGGGGCTGGAGGAGGTTACAGAGATAGGGAGGGTGTAGGGGCTGGAGGAGGTTACAGAGATAGGGGGTGTGTAGGGGCTGGAGGAGGTTACAGAGATAGGGGGGGTGTAGGTTGTAGGACTGGAGGAGGTTACAGAGATAGGGAGGGGGGTGTAGGGGCTGGAGGAGGAGGTTACAGAGATAGGGAGGGTGTAGGGGCTGAAGGAGGTTACAGAGATAGGGAGGGTGTAGGGGCTGGAGGAGGTTACAGAGATAGGGAGGGTTGTAGGGGCTGGAGGAGGTTACAGAGATAGGGAGGGTTGTAGGGGCTGGAGGAGGTTACAGAGATAGGGAGGGGTGTAGGGGGCTGGAGGAGGTTACAGAGATAGGGAGGGTGTAGGGGCTGGAGGAGGTTACAGAGATAGGGAGGGGTGTAGGGGCTGGAGGAGGTTACAGAGATAGGGAGGTGTGTAGGGGCTGGAGGAGGTTACAGAGATAGGGAGGGGTGTAGGGGCTGGAGGAGGTTACAGAGATAGGGAGGGGTGTAGGGGCTGGAGGAGGTTACAGAGATAGGGAGGGTGTAGGGGCTGGAGGAGGTTACAGAGATAGGGAGGGGTGTAGGGGCTGGAGGAGGTTACAGAGATAGGGAGGTGTTTAGGGGCTGGAGGAGGTTACAGAGATAGGGAGGGGGTGTAGGGGCTGGAGGAGGTTTACAGAGATAGGGAGGGGTGTAGGGGCTGGAGGAGGTTACAGAGATAGGGAGGGGTGTCGGGGCTGGAGGAGGTTACAGAGATAGGGAGGGGTGTAGGGGCTGGAGGAGGTTACAGAGATAGGGAGGGGTGTAGGCGCTGGAGGAGGTTACAGAGATAGGGTGTTGTAGGGGCTGGAGGAGGTTACAGAGATAGGGAGGGTTGTAGGGGCTGGAGGAGGTTACAGAGATAGGGAGGGGTGTAGAGGCTGGAGGAGGTTACAGAGATAGGCAGGTGTTTAGGGCCTGGAGGAGGTTACAGAGATAAGGACGGTTTTAGGGGCTGGAGGAGGTTACAGAGATAGGGAGGGGTGTAGGTGCTGGAGGAGGTTACAGAGATAGGGAGGGGTGTAGGGGCTGGAGGAGGTTACAGAGATAGGGAGGGGTGTAGGGGCTGGAGGAGGTTACAGAGATAGGGAGGGTGTAGGGGCTGGAGGAGGTTACAGAGATAGGGAGGGGTGTAGTGGAGGGGAGGTTACAGAGATAGGGAGGGGTTGTAGGGGCTGGAGGAGGTTACAGAGATAGGAGGGGTTGTAGGGGCTGGAGGAGGTTACAGAGATAGGGAGGGGTGTGGGGCTGGAGGAGGTTACAGAGATAGGGAGGGGTGTAGGGGCTGGAGGAGGTTACAGAGATAGGAGGGGTGTAGGGGCTGGAGGAGGTTACAGAGATAGGGAGGTGTTAGGGGTGGAGGAGGTTACAGAGATAGGGAGGGGTGTAGGGGCTGGAGGAGGTTACAGAGATAGGGGGGTGTAGGGGCTGGAGGAGGTTACAGAGATAGGAGGGGTGTAGGGGCTGGAGGAGGTTACAGAGATAGGGAGGGGTGTAGGGGCTGGAGGAGGTTACAGAGATAGGGAGGGGTGTAGGGGCTGGTGGAGGTTACAGAGATAGGGAGGGGTGTAGGGGCTGGAGGAGGTTACAGAGATAGGGAGGGGTGTAGGGGCTGGAGGAGGTTACAGAGATAGGGAGGGGTGTAGGGGCTGGAGGAGGTTACAGAGATAGGGAGGTGTGTAGGGGCTGGAGGAGGTTACAGAGATAGGGAGGGGTGTAGGGGCTGGAGGAGGTTACAGAGATAGGGAGGGGTGTAGGGGCTGGAGGAGGTTACAGAGATAGGGAGGGGTGTAGGGGCTGGAGGAGGTTACAGAGATAGGGAGGGTTGTAGGGGCTGGAGGAGGTTACAGAGATAGGGAGGGGTGTAGGGGCTGGAGGAGGTTACAGAGATAGGGAGGTGTGTAGGGGCTGGAGGAGGTTACAGAGATAGGGAGGGGTGGGGGCTGGAGGAGGTTACAGAGATAGGGGGGTGTGGAGGGCTGGAGGAGGTTACAGAGATAGGGAGGGTTGTAGGGGCTGGAGGAGGTTACAGAGATAGGGAGGGGTGTAGGGGCTGGAGGAGGTTACAGAGATAGGGAGGTGTGTAGGGGCTGGAGGAGGTTACAGAGATAGGGAGGGGTTGTAGGGGCTGGAGGAGGTTACAGAGATAGGGAGGGGTGTAGGGGCTGGAGGAGGTTACAGAGATAGGGTTGGTGTAGGAGCTGGAGGAGGTTACAGAGATAGGGAGGGGTGTAGGGGCTGGAGGAGGTTACAGAGATAGGGAGGGGTGTAGGGGCTGGAGGAGGTTACAGAGATAGGGGGGGGTGTAGGGGCTGGAGGAGGTTACAGAGATAGGGAGGGGTGTAGGGGCTGGAGGAGGTTACAGAGATAGGGAGGGGTTTAGGGTGGAGGAGGTTACAGAGATAGGGAGGGGTGTAGGGGCTGGAGGAGGTTACAGAGATAGGGAGGTGTAGGGGCTGGAGGAGGTTACAGAGATAGGGAGGGGTGTAGGGGCTGGAGGAGGTTACAGAGATAGGGAGGGGTGTAGGGGCTGGAGGAGGTTACAGAGATAGGGAGGTGTGTAGGGCTGGAGGAGGTTACAGAGATAGGGAGGGGTGTAGGGGCTGGAGGAGGTTACAGAGATAGGGAGGGGTGTAGGGGCTGGAGGAGGTTACAGAGATAGGGAGAGGTGTAGGGGCTGGAGGAGGTTACAGAGATAGGGATGGGTGTAGGGGCTGGAGGAGCTTACAGAGATAGCGAGATTTGTAGGGGCTGGACGAAGTTACAGAGATGGGAGGGTGTAGGGGCTGAAGGAGGTTACAGAGATAGGGTGGGTGTAGGGGCTGGAGGAGGTTACAGAGATAGGGAGGTGTGTAGGGGCTGGAGGAGGTTACAGAGATAAGGATGGTTGTAAGGGGTGGAGGAGGAAACAGAGATACAGAAGTTTTTAGCAGCTGGAGGAGGTTACAGAGATAGGGAGGGGTGTAGGGGCTGGAGGAGGTTACAGAGATAGGGAGGGGTGTAGGGGCTGAAGGAGGTTACAGAGATAAGGATGGTTGTAAGGGGTGGAGGAGGTTACAGAGATAGGGAGGGTGTAGGGGCTGGAGGAGGTTACAGAGATAGGGAGGGGTGTAGGGGCTGGAGGAGGTTACAGAGATAGGGGGGGTGTAGAGGCTGGAGGAGGTTACAGAGATCGGGATGAGTGTAGGGGCTGGAGGAGGTTACAGAGATAGGGAGGGTTGTATGGCTGGAGGAGGTTACAAAGATAGGGAGGGGTGTAGGGGCTGGAGGAGCTTACAGAGATAGGGAGGGGTGTAGGGCTGGAGGAGGTTACAGAGATAGGGAGGGGTGTAGGGGCTGGAGGAGGTTACAGAGATAGGGAGGGGTGTAGGGGCTGGAGGAGGTTACAGAGATAGGGAGGGGTGTAGGGGCTGGAGGAGGTTACAGAGATAGGGAGGTGTGTAGGGGCTGGAGGAGGTTACAGAGATAGGGAGGGGTGTAGGGGCTGGAGGAGGTTACAGAGATAGGGAGGGGTGTAGGGGCTGGAGGAGGTTACAGAGATAGGGAGGGTTGTAGGGGCTGGAGGAGGTTACAGAGATAGGGAGGGGTGTAGGGGCTGGAGGAGGTTACAGAGATAGGGAGGGGTGTAGGGGCTGGAGGAGGTTACAGAGATAGGGAGGGGTGTAGGGGCTGGAGGAGGTTACAGAGATAGGGAGGGGTGTAGGGCTGGAGGAGGTTACAGAGATAGGGAGGGGTGTAGGGGCTGGAGGAGGTTACAGAGATAGGGAGGGGTTGTAGGGACTGGAGGAGGTTACAGAGATAGGGAGGGTTGTAGGGGCTGGAGGAGGTTACAGAGATAGGGAGGGGTGTAGGGGCTGGAGGAGGTTACAGAGATAGGGAGGGTGTAGGGCTGGAGGAGGTTACAGAGATAGGGAGGGGTGTAGGGGCTGGAGGAGGTTACAGAGATAGGGAGGGTGTAGGGGCTGGAGGAGGTTACAGAGATAGGGAGGGGTGTAGGGGCTGGAGGAGGTTACAGAGATAGGAGGGGTGTAGGGGCTGGAGGAGGTTACAGAGATAGGGAGGGGTGTAGGGGCTGGAGAGGGGTTAGGGGAGGGGATAGGGAGGTAGTGAGGGGCTGGAGGAGGTTACAGAGATAGGGAGGGGTGTAGGGGCTGGAGGAGGTTACAGAGATAGGGAGGGGTGTAGGGGCTGGAGGAGGTTACAGAGATAGGGAGGGGTTTAGGGGCTGGAGGAGGTTACAGAGATAGGGAGGGGTGTAGGGCTGGAGGAGGTTACAGAGATAGGGAGGGGTGTAGGGGCTGGAGGAGGTTACAGAGATAGGGAGGGTTGTAGGGGCTGGAGGAGGTTACAGAGATAGGGAGGGGTGTAGGGGCTGGAGGAGGTTACAGAGATAGGGAGGGGGTTGTAGGGGCTGGTGGAGGTTACAGAGATAGGGAGGGGTGTAGGGGCTGGAGGAGGTTACAGAGATAGGGAGGGTTGTGTAGGGGCTGGAGGAGGTTACAGAGATAGGGAGGGGTGTAGGGGCTGGAGGAGGTTACAGAGATAGGGAGGGGGGAGGGTAGGGGCTGGAGGAGGTTACAGAGAAAGGGAGGGGTGTAGTGCGTGGAGGAGGTTACAGAGATAGGGTGGGTTCTAGGGTCTGTCGGAGGTTACAGAGATAGGGAGGGTGTAGGGGCTGGAGGAGGTTACAGAGATAGTGATGTTGTAGGGGCTGGAGTAGGTTACAGAGATAGGGAGGGCTGTAGTGGGCTGGAGGAGGTTACAGAGATAGGGAGGGGTGTAGCGTCTGGAGGAGGTTACAGAGATAGGGAGGGGTGTAGGGGCTGGAGGAGGTTACAGAGATAGGGAGGGGGTAGGGGCTGGAGGAGGTTACAGAGATAGGGAGGGGTGTAGGGGCTGGAGGAGGTTACAGAGATAGGGAGGGGTGTAGGGGTGGAGGAGGTTAAAGAGATAGGGGGGGTGTTACAACACGAGTAGGTTGCAGAGATAGGGAGGGGTGTATGGGGCTGGAGGAGGTAACAGAGATAGGGAAGGTTGTAGGGGATTCAGGAGGTTACAGAGATAGGGAGGGGTGTAGGGGCTGGAGGAGGTTACAGAGATAGGGAGGGTGTAGGGGCTGGAGGAGGTTACAGAGATAGGGAGGGTTGTAGGGGCTGGAGGAGGTTACAGAGATAGGGAGGGGTGTAGGGCTGGAGGAGGTTACAGAGATAGGGAGGGGTGTAGGGGCTGGAGGAGGTTACAGAGATAGGGAGGGGTGTAGGGCTGGAGGAGGTTACAGAGATAGGGAGGGTGTAGGGGCTGGAGGAGGTTACAGAGATAGGGAGGGGTGTAGGGGCTGGAGGAGGTTACAGAGATAGGGAGGGGTGTAGGGGCTGAAGGAGGTTACAGAGATAGGGAGGGGTGTAGGGGCTGGAGGAGGTTACAGAGATAGGGAGGGGTGTAGGGGCTGGAGGAGGTTACAGAGATAGGGAGGGGTGTAGGGCTGGAGGAGGTTACAGAGATAGGAGGGGTTTAGGGGCTGGAGGAGGTTACAGAGATAGGGAGGGTTGTAGGGGCTGGAGGAGGTTACAGAGATAGGGAGGGGTGTAGGGGCTGGAGGAGGTTACAGAGATAGGGAGGGGTGTAGGGGGCTGGAGGAGGTTACAGAGATAGGGAGGGGTGTAGGGGCTGGAGGAGGTTACAGAGATAGGGAGGTTGTAGGGGCTGGAGGAGGTTACAGAGATAGGGAGGGGTGTAGGGGCTGGAGGAGGTTACAGAGATAGGGAGGGGTTTAGGGGCTGGAGGAGGTTACAGAGATAGGGAGGGGTGTAGGGGCTGGAGGAGGTTACAGAGATAGGGAGGGGTGTAGGGGCTGGAGGAGGTTACAGAGATAGGGAGGGTTGTAGGGGCTGGAGGAGGTTACAGAGATAGGGAGGGGTGTAGGGGCTGGAGGAGGTTACAGAGATAGGGAGGGGTGTAGGGGCTGGAGGAGGTTACAGAGATAGGGAGGGGTGTAGGGGCTGGAGGAGGTTACAGAGATAGGGAGGGGTTGTAGGGCTGGAGGAGGTTACAGAGATAGGGAGGGTGTTGGGGCTGGAGGAGGTTACAGAGATAGGGAGGGGTGTAGGGGCTGGAGGAGTTACAGAGATAGGGAGGGGTGTAGGGGCTGGAGGAGGTTACAGAGATAGGGAGGGTTGTAGTAGGGCTGGAGGGGTTACAGAGATAGGGAGGGGTCTCGGGGCTGGAGGAGGTTACAGAGATAGGGAGGGTTGTAGGGGCTGGAGGAGGTTACAGAGATAGTGTGGGTTGTTGGGACTGGAGGAGGTTACAGAGATAGGGCGTGTGTAGGGGCTGGAGGAGGTTACAGAGATAGGGAGGGGTGTAGGGGCTGGAGGAGGTTACAGAGATAGGGAGGGGTGTAGGGGCTGGAGGAGGTTACAGAGATAGGGAGGGGTGTAGGGGCTGGAGGAGGTTACAGAGATAGGGGGGGTGTAGGGCTGGAGGAGGTTACAGAGATAGGGTGGGGTGTAGGGGCTGGAGGAGGTTACAGAGATAGGGAGGGGTGTAGGGGCTGGAGGAGGTTACAGAGATAGGGAGGTGTGTAGGGGCTGGAGGAGGTTACAGAGATAGGGAGGGGTGTAGGGGCTGGAGGAGGTTACAGAGATAGGGAGGGGTGTAGGTACTGGAGGAGGTTACAGAGATAGGGAGGGTTGTAGGGCTGGAGGAGGTTACAGAGATAGGGTGGGTGTGTAGGGGCTGGAGGAGGTTACAGAGATAGGGAGGGGTGTAGGGGCTGGAGGAGGTTACAGAGATAGGGGAGGGGTGTAGGGGCTGGAGGAGGTTACAGAGATAGCGGAGAGGTGTAGGGGCTGGAGGAGGTTACAGAGATAGGGAGGGGTGTAGGGGCTGGAGGAGGTTACAGAGATAGGGAGGGGTGTAGGGGCTGGAGGAGGTTACAGAGATAGGGAGGGGTGTAGGGGCTGGAGGAGGTTACAGAGATAGGGAGGGGTGTAGGGGCTGGAGGAGGTTACAGAGATAGGGAGGGGTTGTAGGGGCTGGAGGAGGTTACAGAGATAGGGGGGGGTGTAGGGGCTGGAGGAGGTTACAGAGATAGGGAGGGGTGTAGGGGCTGGAGGAGGTTACAGAGATAGGGAGGGTGTAGGGGCTGGAGGAGGTTACAGAGATAGGGAGGGTTGTAGGGGCTGGAGGAGGTTACAGAGATAGGGAGGGGTGTAGGGGCTGGAGGAGGTTACAGAGATAGGGAGGGTGTAGGGGCTGGAGGAGGTTACAGAGATGGAGGGGTGTAGGGGCTGGAGGAGGTTACAGAGATAGGGAGGTGTGTAGGGGCTGGAGGAGGTTACAGAGATAGGGAGGGTTGTAGGGGCTGGAGGAGGTTACAGAGATAGGGGGGGGTGTAGGGGCTGGAGGAGGTTACAGAGATAGGGAGGGTTGTAGGGGCTGGAGGAGGTTACAGAGATAGGGAGGGGTGTAGGGGCTGGAGGAGGTTACAGAGATAGGGAGGGGTGTAGGGGGCTGGAGGAGGTTACAGAGATAGGGAGGGGTGTAGGGGCTGGAGGAGGTTACAGAGATAGGGAGGGGTGTAGGGGCTGGAGGAGGTTACAGAGATAGGGAGGGTGTAGGGGCTGGAGGAGGTTACAGAGATAGGGAGGGGTGTAGGGGCTGGAGGAGGTTACAGAGATAGGGAGGGGTGTAGGGGCTGGAGGAGGTTACAGAGATAGGGAGTGGTGTAGGGGCTGGAGGAGGTTACAGAGATAGGGAGGGGTGTAGGGGCTGGAGGAGGTTACAGAGATAGGGAGGGGTGTAAGGGCTGGAGGAGGTTACAGAGATAGGGAGGGGTGTAGGGGCTGGAGGAGGTTACAGAGATAGGGAGGGTTGTAGGGGCTGGAGGAGGTTACAGAGATAGGGAGGGTTAGGGGCTGAGAGGAGGTTACAGAGATAGGGTGGGGGTTAGGGGCTGGAGGAGGTTACAGAGATAGGGAGGGTTGTAGGGGTGGAGGAGGTTACAGAGATAGGGAGGGGTGTTGTAGGGCTGGAGGAGGTTACAGAGATAGGGAGGGTTGTAGGGGCTGGAGGAGGTTACAGAGATAGGGAGGGGTGTAGGGGCTGGAGGAGGTTACAGAGATAGGGAGGGGTGTAGGGGCTGGAGGAGGTTACAGAGATAGGGCCGGGTGTAGGGGCTGGAGAAGTTTACAGAGATAGGGAGGGGTGTAGGGGCTGGAGGAGGTTACAGAGATAGGGGGGGTTGTAGAGGTGGAGGCTGGAGGTTACAGAGATAGGGAGGGGTTTTGTAGGGTCTGGAGGAGGTTACAGAGATAGGGAGGGGTGTAGGGGCTGGAGGAGGTTACAGAGATAGGGAGGGGTGTAGGGCTGGAGGAGGTTACAGAGATAGGGAGGGTGTAGGGGCTGGAGGAGGTTACAGAGATAGGGAGGGGTGTAGGGGCTGGAGGAGGTTACAGAGATAGGGAGGGGTTGTAGGGCTGGAGGAGGTTACAGAGATAGGGAGGATTGTTGGGGCTGGAGGAGGTTACAGAGATAGGGAGGGGTGTAGGGGCTGGAGGAGGTTACAGAGATAGGGAGGGTTGTAGGGGTTTGGAGGAGGTTACAGAGATAGGGAGGGGTGTAGGGGCTGCAGGAGGTGCCAGAGATAGAGAGGGGTCTTGGGCTGGAGGAGGTTACAGAGATAGGGAGGGGTGTAGGGGCTGGAGGAGGTTACAGAGATAGGGAGGGGTGTAGGGGCTGGAGGAGGTTACAGAGATAGGGAGGGGTGTAGGTGCTGGAGGAGGTTACAGAGATAGGGAGGGGTGTAGGGGCTGGAGGAGGTTACAGAGATAGGAGGGGGGGCTGGAGGAGGTTACAGAATAGAGGGGTGTAGGGGCTGGAGGAGGTTACAGAGATAGGGAGGGGTGTAGGGGCTGGAGGAGGTTACAGAGATAGGGAGGGGTGTAGGGGCTGGAGGAGGTTACAGAGATAGGGAGGATGAAGGGGCTGGAGGAGGTTACAGAGATAGGGAGGGGTGTAGGGGCTGGAGGAGGTTACAGAGATAGGGAGGGGTGTAGGGGCTGGAGGAGGTTACAGAGATAGGGAGGGGTGTAGGGGCTGGAGGAGGTTACAGAGATAGGGAGGGTTGTAGGGGCTGGAGGAGGTTACAGAGATAGGGAGTGGTGTAGGGGCTGGAGGAGGTTACAGAGATAGGGAGGGTTGTTAGGGGCTGGAGGAGGTTACAGAGATAGGGAGGGGTGTAGGGGCTGGAGGAGGTTACAGAGATAGGGAGGGGTGTAGGGGCTGGAGGAGGTTACAGAGATAGGGAGGGGTGTAGGGGCTGGAGGAGGTTACAGAGATAGGGAGGGTGTAGGGGCTGGAGGAGGTTACAGAGATAGGGGGGGCGTGTAGGGGCTGGAGGAGGTTACAGAGATAGGGAGGGGTGTAGGGCTGGAGGAGGTTACAGAGATAGGGAGGGTTGTAGGGTCTGGAGGTGGTTACAGCGTTAGGGAGGGGTGTAGGGGCTGTGGGAGGTTACAGAGATAGGGAGGGGTCTAGGGGCTGGAGGAGTTTACAGAGATAGTCAATGTTGTAGGGGCTGGAGGAGTTTAAAGAGAGGGAGGGGTGTAGGGGCTGGAGGAGGTTACAGAGATAGGGAGGGGTGTAGGGGCTGGAGGAGGTTACAGAGATAGGGAGGGGTGTAGGGGCTGGAGGAGGTTACAGAGATAGGGAGGGTTTGTAGGGGCTGGAGGAGGTTACAGAGATAGGGAGGGGTGTAGGGGCTGGAGGAGGTTACAGAGATAGGGAGGGTTGTTTTGAGAGGCGGATGTTACAGAGATAGAGGGGTGTGTAGGGGCTGGAGGAGGTTACAGAGATAGGGAGGGGTGTAGGGGCTGGAGGAGGTTACAGAGATAGGGAGGGGTGTAGGGGCTGGAGGAGGTTACAGAGATAGGGAGGGGTGTTGGGGCTGGAGGAGGTTACAGAGATAGGGAGGGGTGTAGGGGCTGGAGGAGGTTACAGAGATAGGGAGGGTGTAGGGGCTGGAGGAGGTTACAGAGATAGGGAGGGGTGTAGGGGCTGGAGGAGGTTACAGAGATAGGGAGGGGTTTAGGGGCTGGAGGAGGTTACAGAGATAGGGAGCGTGTTAGGGCTGGAGGAGGTTACAGAGATAGGGAGGGGTGTAGGGGCTGGAGGCGGTTACAGAGATAGGGGGGGTTTGTAGGGGGCTGGAGGAGGTTACAGAGATAGGGAGGGTGTAGGGGCTGGAGGAGGTTACAGAGATAGGGAGGGGTGTAGGGGCTGGAGGAGGTTACAGAGATAGGGAGGGGTGTAGTAAGTGGAGGAGGTTACAGAGATAGATAGGGGTGTAGGGCTGGAGGAGGTTACAGAGATAGATAGGGGTGTAGGGGCTGGAGGAGGTTACAGAGATAGGGAGAATTCTAGGGGCTGGAGGAGGTTACAGAGATAGGGAGGGGTGTAGGGACTGGAGGAGGTTACAGAGAGACGGAGGGTTGTAGGGGCTGGAGGAGGATTCAGAGGTGGGAGGGTGTAGGGGCTGGAGGAGGTTACAGAGATAGGGAGGGGTGTATAGGGGCTGGAGGAGGTTACAGAGATAGGGGGGGTGTAGGGGCTGGAGGAGGTTACAGAGATAGGGAGGGGTGTAGGGGCTGGAGGAGGTTACAGAGATAGGGAGGGGTGTAGGGGCTGGAGGAGGTTACAGAGATAGGGAGGGGTGTAGGGGCTGGAGGAGGTTACAGAGATAGGGAGGTGTGTAGGGGCTGGAGGAGGTTACAGAGATAGGGAGGGGTTGTAGGGGCTGGAGGAGGTTACAGAGATAGGGAGGGTGTAGGGGCTGGAGGAGGTTACAGAGATAGGGAGGGGTGTAGGGGCTGGAGGAGGTTACAGAGATAGGGAGGCGTGTAGGGGCTGGAGGAGGTTACAGAGTTAGGGAGGGGTGTAGGGGCTGAAGGAGTTTACAGAGATAGGGAGGGGTGTAGGGGGCTGGAGGAAGTTACAGAGATAGGGATGGGTGGAGGGGCTGGAGGAGGTTACAGCGTAGGGAGGTGTCTATGTGCTGGAGGAGGTTACAGAGATAGGGAGGGGTGGAGGGGCTGGAGGAGGTTACAGAGATAGGGAGGGGTTTAGAATTTGGAGGAGGTTACAGAGATAGGGAGTGCTGTAGTGTTTGGAGGAGGTTACAGAGATAGGGAGGAGTGTAGGGTCTGGAGGAGGTTACAGAGATAGGGAGGGTTGTATGAGCTGGAGGAGGTTACAGAGATAGGGAGGGGTGTAGGGACTGGAGGAGGTTACAGAGATAGGGAGGGGTGTAGCGGCTGGAGGAGGTTACAGAGATAGGGAGGGGTGTAAGAGCTGGAGGAGTTTACAGAGTTAGGGAGGGTGTAGGGACTGGAGGAGGTTGCAGAGATAGGGAGTTGTGTATGGGCTGGAGGAGGTTACAGAGATAAGGAGGGGTGTAGGGTCTGGAGGATGTTACAGTGATAGGGAGGGATTTAGGGTCTGGAGGAGGTGCAGAGAAAGGGAGGGGTGTAGAGGCTGGAGGAGGTTACAGAGTTAGGGAGGGTTGTAGGGGCTGGAGGAGTTTACAGAGATAGGGAGGGGTGTAGGTGCTGGAGGAGGTTACAGAGATAGGGATGGTTGAAGGGGCTGGAGGAGGTTGCAGAGATAGGGAGGGGTGTAGCGACTTGAGGAGGTTACAGAGATGGGGAGGGGTGTAGGGGCTGGAGGAGTTTACAGAGATAGGGAGGGGTGTAGGGGCTGGAGGAGGTTACTGAGATAGGGAGGGGTGTAGGGGCAGGAGGAGGTTACAGAGATAGGGAGGAGTGTAGGGGCTGGAGGAGTTTACAGAGATGGGGAGGGGTGTTGGGGCTGGTGGAGATTACAGAGATAGGGAGGGTGTAGGGGCTTCAGGAGGTTACAGAGATCGGGAGGGGTGTAGGGGCTGGAGGAGGTTACAGAGATAGGGAGGGGTGTAGGGGCTGGAGGAGGTTACAGAGATCGGGAGGGGTGTAGGGGCTGGAGGAGGTTACAGAGATAGGGAGGGGTGTAGGGTCTGGTGGAGGTTACAGAGTTAGGGAGGGGTGTAGGGACTGGAGGATGTTACAGAGATAGGGAGGATTGTAGGTTCTGGAGGATGTTACAGTGATAGCGAGGTGTGAAGGGGCTGGAGGAGGTTATAGAGATAGGGAGGGTGTAGGGGCTGGAGGAGGTTATAGATATAGGGAGGGTGTAGGGGCTGGAGGAGGTTACAGAGATAGGGAGGTGTGTATGGGCTGCAGGAGGTTACAGAGATATGGAGTGTTGTATGGGCTGGAGGAGGTTACAGTGATATGGAGGGGTGTAGGGGCTGGTGGAGGTTACAGTGATAGGGAGTGGTGTGGGGGCTGGAGGAGGTTACAGAGATAGGGAGGGGTGTAGAGGCTGGAGGATGTTACAGAGATAGGGAGGGGTGTAGGGGGCAGGAGGAGGTTACAGAGATAGGGAGGGGTGTTGGGTTTGGAGGAGGTTACAGAGATAGGGAGGGGTGTAGGGGCTGGAGGAGGTTACAGAGATAGGGTGGGTGTAGGGGCTGGAGGAGGTTACAGAGATAGGGAGGGGTGTAGGTGCTGGAGGAGGTTACAGAGTTAGGGAGGGCTGTAGTGTCTGGAGGAGGTTACAGAGATAGGGAGTGGTGTAGGGGCTGGAGGAGGTTACAGAGATAGGGAGGGGTGTCGGGACTGGAGGAAGTTACAGAGATAGGGAGTGGTGTAAGGGCTGGAGGAGTTTACAGAGATAGGGAGGGGTTTAGGGTCTGGAGGACGTTACAGAGATAGGGAGTGTTGTAGGTGCTGGAGGAGGTTACAGAGATAGGAAGGGTTAAGGGGCTCGAGGAGATTACAGAGATAGGGAGGGGTTTGGGAATGGAGTCGGTTACAGAGATAGGGAGGGATGTAGGGGCTGGAGAATGTTACAGAGATAGGGAGGGGTGTAGGTGCTGGAGGAGGTTACAGAGATAGGGAGGGGTGTAGGGGCTGGAGGAGGTTACTGAGATAGGGAGGGGTGTAGGGGCTGGAGGAGTTTACTGAGATAGTGAGGGGTGTAGGGGCTGGAGGAGTTTACAGAGATGGGGAGGGGTGTAGGGGCTGGAGGAGGTTACAGAGATAGGGAGGGGTGTAGGTGCTGGAGTAGGTTACATAGATAGGGAGGGGTGTATGGGCTGGAGGAGATTACAGAGATAGGAAGGGGTGTTGGGGCTGGAGGAGTTTACAGAGATCGGGAGGAGTGTAGGGGCTGGAGGAGTTTACAGAGATGGGGAGGTGTGTAGGGGCTGGAGGAGGTTACAGAGATAGGGAGGGGTGTAGGGGCTGGAGGAGGTTACAGTGATAGGGAGGGGTGTAGGGGCAGGAGGAGGTTCCAGAGATAGGGAGGGGTGTAGGAGCAGGAGGAGGTTACAGAGATCGGGAGGGGTGTAGGGTCTGGAGGAGGTTACAGAGATAGGGAGGGGTGTAGGGTCTGGAGGAGGTTACAGAGTTAGGGAGGGGTGTAGGGACTGGAGGATGTTACAGAGATAGGGAGGATTGTAGGTTCTGGAGGATGTTACAGAGATAGGGAGGGGTGTAGTTGCTGGTGGAGGTTACAGAGATAGGGAGGTGTGAAGGGGCTGGAGGACGTTATAGAGATAGGGAGGGTGTAGGGGCTGGAGGAGGGTACAGCGATAGGGAGGTGTGTATGGGCTGGAGGAGGTTACAGAGATATGGAGTGTTGTATGGGCTGGAGGAGGTTACAGTGATATGGAGGGGTGTAGGGGCTGGTGGAGGTTACAGTGATAGGGAGGGGTGTAGAGGCTGGAGGATGTTACAGAGATAGGGAGGGCTGTAGGGGGCAGGAGGAGGTTACAGAGATAGGGAGGGGTGTTGGGTTTGGAGGAGGTTACAGAGATAGGGAGGGGTGTAGGGGCTGGAGGAGGTTACAGAGATAGGGTGGGTGTAGGGGCTGGAGGAGGTTACAGAGATAGGGAGGGGTGTAGGTGCTGGAGGAGGTTACAGAGTTAGGGAGGGCTGTAGTGTCTGGAGGATTTTACAGAGATAGGGAGTGGTGTAGGGGCTGGAGGAGGTTACAGAGATAGGGAGGGGTGTCGGGACTGGAGGAAGTTACAGAGATAGGGAGTGGTGTAAGGGCTGGAGGAGTTTACAGATTTGGGAGGGGTTTAGGGTCTGGAGGACGTTACAGAGATAGGGAGGGTTGTAGGTGCTGGAGGATGTTACAGAGATAGGGAGGGTTAAGGGGCTGGAGGATGTTACAGAGATAGGGAGGGGTGTAGGGGCTGGAGGAGGTTACTGAGATAGGGAGGGGTGTAGGGGCTGGCGGATTTTACTGAGATAGGGAGGGGTGTAGGGGCTGGAGGAGTTTACAGAGATGGGGAGGGGTGTAGGGGCTGGAGGAGGTTACAGAGATAGGGAGGGGTGTAGGGGCTGGAGGAGGTTACATAGATAGGGAGGGGTGTATGGGCTGGAGGAGGTTACAGAGATAGGAAGGGGTGTTGGGGCTGGAGGAGTTTACAGAGATCGGGAGGAGTGTAGGGGCTGGAGGAGTTTACAGAGATGGGGAGGTGTGTAGGGGCTGGAGGAGGGTACAGAGATAGGGAGGGGTGTAGGGGCAGGAGGAGGTTCCAGAGATAGGGAGGGGTGTAGGAGCAGGAGGAGGTTACAGAGATATGGAGGGGTGTAGGAGCAGGAGGAGGTTACAGAGATATGGAGGGGTGTAGGGTCTGGAGGAGTTTACAGAGTTAGGGAGGGTTGTAGGGACTGGAGGATGTTACAGAGATAGGGAGGATTGTAGGTTCTGGAGGATGTTACAGAGATAGGGAGGGGTGTAGTTGCTGGTGGAGGTTACAGAGATAGGGAGGTGTGAAGGGGCTGGAGGACGTTATAGAGATAGGGAGGGTGTAGGGGCTGGAGGAGGGTACAGCGATAGGGAGGTGTGTATGGGCTGGAGGAGGTTACAGAGATATGGAGTGTTGTATGGGCTGGAGGAGGTTACAGAGATATGGAGGGGTGTAGGGGCTGGTGGAGGTTACAGTGATAGGGAGTGGTGTTGGGGCTGGAGGAGGTTACAGGGATAGGGAGGGGTGTAGAGGCTGGAGGATGTTACAGAGATAGGGAGGGGTGTAGGGGCTGGAGGAGGTTACAGAGTTAGGGTGGGTGTAGGGGCTGGAGAAGGTTACAGAGATAGGGAGGCGTGTAGGTGCTGGAGGAAGTTACAGAGTTAGGGAGGGCTGTAGTGTCTGTAGGAGGTTACAGAGATAGGGAGTGGTGTAGGGGCTGGAGGAGGTTACAGAGATAGGGAGGGGTGTCGCGACTTGAGGAGGTTACAGAGATAGGGAGGGGTGTCGGGACTGGAGGAAGTTACAGAGATAGGGAGTGGTGTAAGGGCTGGAGGAGTTTACAGATTTGGGAGGGGTTTAGGGTCTGGAGGACGTTACAGAGATAGGGAGGGGTGTAGGTGCTGGAGGAGGTTTCAGAGATAGGGAGGGTTAATGGGCTGGAGGAGGTTATAGAGATAGGGAGGGTGTAGGGGCTGGAGGAGGTTACAGAGATAGGGAGGTGTGTATGGGCTGGAGGAGGTTACAGAGATATGGAGTGTTGTATGGGCTGGAGGAGGTTACAGTGATATGGAGGGGTGTAGGGGCTGGTGGAGGTTACAGTGATAGGGAGGGGTGTAGAGGCTGGAGGATGTTACAGAGATAGGGAGGGGTGTAGGGGGCAGGAGGAGGTTACAGAGATAGGGAGTGGTGTTGGGTTTGGAGGAGGTTACAGAGATAGGGAGGGGTGTAGGGGCTGGAGGAGGTTACAGAGATAGGGTGGGTGTAGGGGCTGGAGGAGGTTACAGAGATAGGGAGGGGTGTTGGTGCTGGAGGAGGTTACAGAGTTAGGGAGGGCTGTAGTGTCTGGAGGAGGTTACAGAGATAGGGAGTGGTGTAGGGGCTGGAGGAGGTTACAGAGATAGGGAGGGGTGTCGGGACTGGAGGAAGTTACAGAGATAGGGAGTGGTGTAAGGGCTGGAGGAGTTTACAGATTTGGGAGGGGTTTAGGGTCTGGAGGACGTTACAGAGATAGGGAGGGTTGTAGGTGCTGGAGGAGGTTACAGAGATAGGGAGGGTTAAGGGGCTGGAGGAGGTTACAGAGATAGGGAGGGGTTTGGGAATGGAGTCGGTTACAGAGATAGGGAGGGATGTAGGGGCTGGAGGATGTTACAGAGATAGGGAGGGGTGTAGGTGCTGGAGGAGGTTACAGAGATAGGGAGGGGTGTAGGGGCTGGAGGACGTTACTGAGATAGGGAGGGGTGTAGGGGCTGGAGGAGTTTACTGAGATAGGGAGGGGTGTAGGGGCTGGAGGAGTTTACAGAGAAAGGGAGGGGTGTATGGGCTGGAGGAGGTTACAGAGATAGGAAGGGGTGTTGGGGCTGGAGGAGTTTACAGAGATCGGGAGGAGTGTAGGGGCTGGAGGAGTTTACAGAGATGGGGAGGTGTCTAGGGGCTGGAGGAGGTTACAGAGATAGGGAGGGGTGTAGGGGCTGGAGGAGGTTACAGAGATAGGGAGGGGTGTAGGGGCAGGAGGAGGTTCCAGAGATAGGTAGGGGTGTAGGAGCAGGAGGAGGTTACAGAGATCGGGTGGGGTGTAGGGTCTGGAGGAGGTTACAGAGATAGGGAGGGGTGTAGGGTCTGGAGGAGGTTACAGAGTTAGGGAGGGGTGTAGGGACTGGAGGATGTTACAGAGATAGGGAGGATTGTAGGTTCTGGAGGATGTTACAGAGATAGGGAGGGGTGTTGTTGCTGGTGGAGGTTACAGAGATAGGGAGGTGTGAAGGGGCTGGAGGACGTTATAGAGATAGGGAGGGTGTAGGGGCTGGAGGAGGGTACAGCGATAGGGAGGTGTGTATGGGCTGGAGGAGGTTACAGAGATATGGAGTGTTGTATGGGCTGGAGGAGGTTACAGATATATGGATTGGTGTAGGGGCTGCTGGAGGTTACAGTGATAGGGAGTGGTGTTGGGGCTGGAGGAGGTTACAGGGATAGGGAGGGGTGTAGAGGCTGGAGGAGGTTACAGAGATAGGGTGGGTGTAGGGGCTGGAGGAGGTTAAAGAGATAGGGAGGCGTGTAGGTGCTGGAGGAGGTTACAGAGTTAGGGAGGGCTGTAGTGTCTGGAGGAGGTTACAGAGATAGGGAGGGGTGTAGTGGCTGGAGGAGGTTACAGAGATAGGGAGGGGTGTAGGGGCTGGAGGAGGTTACAGAGATAGGGAGGTGTGTAGCGACTTGAGGAGGTTACAGAGATAGGGAGGGGTGTCGGGACTGGAGGAAGTTACAGAGATAGGGAGGGGTGTAGGGGCTGGAGGAGGTTACAGAGATAGGGAGGGGTGTCGGGACTGGAGGATGTTACAGAGATAGGGAGTGGTGTAAGGGCTGGAGGAGTTTACAGATTTGGGAGGGGTTTAGGGTCTGGAGGACGTTACAGAGATAGGGAGGGGTGTAGGTGCTGGAGGAGGTTACAGAGATAGGGAGGGTTAAGGGGCTGGAGGAGGTTACAGAGATAGCGAGGGGTTTGGGCATGGAGTCGGTTACAGAAATAGGGAGGGATGTAGGGGCTGGAGGATGTTACAGAGATAGGGAGGGGTGTAGGTGCTGGAGGAGGTTACAGAGATAGGGAGGGGTGTAGGGACTGGAGGAGGTTACAGAGATAGGGAGGGGTGTAGGGACTGGAGGAGGTTACAGAGTTAGGGAGGGGAGTGGGAGCTTGAGCATGGTTGAGATTTAGGCAGGGTTGTAGTGGCTCTCTTTTCTCTCCAAGAATCTCTCCTATTTCCTGGATTGAATACTCACTCGCGGTCTCTGTCCCTTCTCACAATCCTCTATCTACTATCACTTTCACTCTCCTGCCTCTCCTGAGGACTCTAAACTCTTTCTTCTCTATCCCACTGGCTCTCTTTTCTCTCGTCTGGACCCTCGCCTCTCTCATGTGGACTCTCCCTTCTATTGCATAGACTCTCTCCTCTATCGCGTGGACTCGCAACTCTATCGCATGGACTTTCTCCTCTAATGCAATGTCTCTCTCCTCTAACGCATGGACTCTCTCCTCTTTTGTGTGGAGTCTCTCCTCTTTCTTGTGGACTCTCTCCTCTATCGCTGGACTCTCCCCTCTATCACATGGACTCTCTGCTCTATCACGTGGACTCTCTTCTCTATCGTGTTGACTTCAAAGTCTATAGCGTGGACTCTCTCCTCTAATGTATGGACTCTCTCCTCTATCGTGTGGACTCTCTCCTCTATCACGTGGGCTCTCCTCTATTGCGTGGACTCTCTCCTCTATTGCGTGGACTCTCTCCTCTATCACGTGGACTCTCTCCTCTATCACGTGGACTCTCTCCACTATCGTGTGGACCCTCCTCTATCAAGTGGACTCTCTCCTCTATCGCATGGACTCTCTCCTCTATCGTGTGGACTCTCTCCTGTATCGTGTGGAGTCTCTCCTCTTTCGTGTGGACTCTCTCCTCTATCGCCTGGACTCTCTCCTCTATCGAGTGGACTCTCTCCTCTAACACATGGACTCTCTCCTCTATCGTGTGGACTCTCTCCTCTATCGCGTGGACTCTCTCCTCTATCGCATGGACTCTCAACTCTATCGCATAGACTCTCTGCTCTATCACGTGGACTCTCTCCTCTATCACCTGGACTCTCTCCTCTATCGCGTGGACTCTCTCCTCTATCGCCTGGACTCTCTCCTCTATCGCATGGACTCTCTCCTCTATCACCTGGACTCTCTCCTCTATCGCGTGGACTCTCTCCTCTATCACCTGGACTCTCTCCTCTATCGCATGGACTCTCTCCTCTAACGCATGGACTCTCTCCTCTATCGTGTGGACTCTCTCCTCTATCGCGTGGACTCTCTCCTGTATCGTGTGGAGTCTCTCCTCTTTCGTGTGGACTCTCTCCTCTATCGCCTGGACTGTCTCCTCTATCGAGTGGACTCTCTCCTCTAACGCATGGACTCTCTCCTCTATCGTGTGGATTCTCTCCTCTATCGCGTGGACTCTCTCCTCTATCGCATGGACTCTCAACTCTATCGCGTAGACTCTCTGCTCTATCACGTGGACTCTCTCCTCTATCACCTGGACTCTCTCCTCTATCGCGTGGACTCTCTCCTCTATCGCGTGGACTCTCTCCTGTATCGTGTGGAGTCTCTCCTCTTTCGTGTGGACTCTCTCCTCTATCGCCTGGACTGTCTCCTCTATCGAGTGGACTCTCTCCTCTAACGCATGGACTCTCTCCTCTATCGTGTGGACTCTCTCCTCTATCGTGTGGACTCTCTCCTCTATCGCCTGGACTCTCTCCTCTATCGCGTGGACTCTCTCCTCTATCGCCTGGACTCTCTCCTCTATCGCATGGACTCTCTCCTCTATCGCGTGGACTCTCTCCTCTATCATGTGGACTCTCTCCTCTATCACATGGACTCTCTCTTCTATCGCATGGACTCTCTCCTCTATCGCGTGGACTCTCTCCACTATCGCGTGGACTCTCTCCTCTATCACGTGGACTCTCTCCTCTATCGCATGGACTCTCTCCTCTATCACGTGGACTCTCTCCTCTATCATGTGGACTCTCTCCTCTATCATGTGGACTCTCTCCTCTATCGCATGGACTTGCTACTCTTACTTCTCTCTCGCCTGCACCCCAGCCTCTCTCGCCCACACCCCAGCCTCTCTCGCCTGCACCACAGCCTCTCTCACCTGTACCCCAGCCTCGCTCGCTCCCACTGCCCCTTCTCTCACCTGCACTCCCTCCTCTCTCGCCTGCCACCCCACTCTCTCTCTCACACTCCCCCTCTCTCGCCCGCGCTCTCTCCTCGATCACGCGGAATCCCTCCTCTCTCACGACGACTTTCCCCTCTCTCTCACAGACACTCTCCTCTCTCAGCAAGAAACCTTCCTCTCTTGTGGGCTCTCCCTTCTCTAGCGGACTGTCTCCTCTCTCCCTGACTATCTCACATCCCTGAGAATCTCTCTCCCCTCTTGCGAACTCAATTGCCGCAAAAGAATCCTCTCTCCGAACTCACTCGCACACTCTACCCTCTCGAGGACTATCTCCTCTGTCGCGGACTCTCTCCCCGATGCAGATTCCCTCCCCTGCAGGGACTGTCCCAGCCCCTCACCGTGTCTGAAAGTGCGGTGGACGCATCTCCTGCCGCAGCCAGCATCACAGCAGGTTAACCACAGGTCACAGTCATCGCTATCCTCACATTCCTTTCCGTAGTTGACATCACACATGGGGCCAAGGCGGCTGGGAGCAGGACAGCTTCCGTTCACTGGAAGGACAGGGGCAAGCAGATTGGGTTAAAGGTCACCGCGAATCTCACAGGCCACGTATGTAGGAAGGTGGGAGAGTCTCACACTTCAATGAAACCTCACAACCCCCAACACTGCAATCACTCCTCAATCCCCCCTACACTGTAATGACTCCTCACTCCCTCCAACACTGTAATGACTCATCACTCCCCCCCACACTGAAATGTCTCCTCACTCCCTCCGACACTGTAATGATGCCTCACACCCCACACTGTAATGTCTCCTCACTCCCCCACACTGTAATGTCTCCTCACTCCCCAACACTGTAATGTCTCCTCACTCCCCCACACTGTAACGTCTCCTCACTCCCCCACACTGTAATGTCTCCTCACTCCCCAACACTGTAATGTCTCCTCACTCCCCCAAACTGTAATGTCTCCTCACTCCCCAACACTGTAATGTCTCCTCACTCCCCCACACTGTAATGTCTCCTCACTCCCCCAAACTGTAATGTCTCCTCACTCCCCCCCTACACTGTAATAACTCCTCACACCCCCCCACACTGTAATAACTCCTCACACCCCCCACACTGTAATGTCTCCTCACTCCCCAATACTGTAATGTCTCCTCACTCCCCAACACTGTAATGTCTCCTCAATCCCCCACACTGTAACGTCTCCTCACTCCCCCACACTGTAATGTCTCCTCACTCCCCAACACTGTAATGTCTCCTCACTCCCCCAAACTGTAATGTCTCCTCACTCCCCAACACTGTAATGTCTCCTCACTCCCCCACACTGTAATGTCTCCTCACTCCCCCAAACTGTAATGTCTCCTCACTCCCCCCTACACTGTAATAACTCCTCACACCCCCCCACACTGTAATAACTCCTCACACCCCCCCACACTGTAATGTCTCCTCACTCCCCAACACTGTAACGTCTCCTCACTCCCCCACACTGTAACGTCTCCTCACTCCCCCACACTGTAATGTCTCCTCACTCCCCAACACTGTAATGTCTCCTCACTCCCCCAAACTATAATGTCTCCTCACTCCCCAACACTGTAATGTCTCCTCACTCCCCCACACTGTAATGTCTCCTCACTCCCCCAAACTGTAATGTCTCCTCACTCCCCCCTACACTGTAATAACTCCTCACAACCCCCCACACTGTAATAACTCCTCACTACCACCCACACTGTAATAACTCCTCACACCCCCCCCACACTGTAATAACTCCTCACACACCCCCACACTGTAATGACGCCTCACACCCCCACACTGTAATGACGCCTCACACCCCCACACTCTAATGACTCCTCACACCCGCCAGACTGTAATGTCACCCCACTCCACCCCACACTGTAATGACTCATCACTGCCCCGCACTGTAATGACTCCTCATTCCACCCAACAATGTAATGACTCCTCACTCCCCCCCCATACTGTAATGACACCTCAATCCCCCAACGCTTTAATGAATCCTCACTTCCCCCCCAAACTGTAATGAATCCTCAAACCCCCCAAACTCTAATGACTGCTCACTCCCTCCCAGAGTGGAATGACTCCTCACTCCCCAGACACTGTAATGTCTCCTCAAACCCCCCCAAACTCTAATAACTGCTCACTCCCCCCACACTGCACTGTCACCTCACTCTCCACCCACACAGCAATGACTCCTCACTGCCCCAAACTGTAATGAATCCTCATTCCCCCCCACAATGTAATGAAACCTCAATCCCCTCACACTGTAATGACGCCTCACACCCCCGAAATGTAATGTCTCCTCACTCCCACCCACACTGTAATGACTGTTCATTCACCCAAAATATAAAGACTCCTCACTCACCCCACAGTATAATGTCACCTCACTCCACCCACACTGTAATGACCCCTCACTACCACCCACATTGTAATGACCCCTCACTACCACCCACATTGTAATGACCCCTCACTACCACCCACACTGTAATGACCCCTCACTACCACCCACACTGTAATGACCCCTTACTCCCCCCCACAATGTAATGACCCCTCAGTCCCCCCCACACTGTAATGACCCCTCACTCTCCCCCACACTGTAATGTCTCCTCACTCCCCCACACTGAAATATCTCCTCACTCCCCAACACTGTAATGACTGTTCATTCCCCCATAATGTAATGACTCCTCACTCCCCCTCCCACAGTATAATGTCACCTCACTCCCCCCGCAAATTGTAATGTCTCCTCACTCACCCACACTCTAATGACTCCTCACACCCACCAGACTGTAATGTCACCCCACTCCACCCCACACTGCAATGACTCATCACTGCCCCAAACTGTAATGACTCCTCATTCCACCCAACAATGTAATGAAACCTCAATCCCCTCACACTGTAATGACTAATCATTCCCTCCCCAGAGTGTAATGACCCCTCACTCCCACACACACTTTAATGACTCCACACTCCCCCCACAATGTCATGATTCCTTAATCAGCCCCCACACTGTAATGACCCCTCACTGCACCCCCCCCCACCCCCCGCACTGAGGGGGAATCCTCACCTCCTTTGAAGAAGTTGAAGACACACCTCTTCCCACACCCGGCATCACAGCACATCTGCCAATGATCGCAGTCCCCATCCTCCGCACATTCGTCTCCCAGCGTCAGGCTGCACACCTTGCTCAGGGAACTGCTGGGTGGACACTCCTCACTCCTTTCTGCAGAGGGAGGTGGGAAGACAGCAAGAGGGTCATGAAAGCAACACCGGACCCCCGGGGACCCCTCGCCAACAGAAAGTAGAAAAAAAGTGGCAGCCCGCTGCTGCTCGACCAGGTGAGGCAGCACCGTTTCAGCCGAATGGGGTGTGGCTTCGATTCTCTCCCCCCCACACACCACCCCCACCCACCCCGTGCACTTTGGGGGTAGGAGGTCGAGGGGAAGAGATACGCTGTGGGGGGAGGGAGGGCGGGAGGAAGAGAGAGAGTAAAATCGGACAACACTCTCGAAAAGGCAGCAGAAGGTCGATGGGCTGAGCAGCCACCCCTCTGAACCGGGGGACGCTTCACCCCGAGCCGCCCCTCCCTCACTCAGGGACCAATTCTGGACACGGGGGCTCGGGGTTTGAGAGCGGGATTTCGGAGGGGATGTTTGGGACAGGAGATGCCCAGATGCTGTGTTTGAGGAGCTCGGTTTGTGAGGAGGGTCTGAAAGGAGGAGGGAGATGTGGAGGGTGGTGGAGGCTTTGGGGGGGGCAGCGATGAGGGGCAGGGGATAGAGGTAGAGGACATCGTACACTGCGGAACATCAGACACCACCCTGGATCATGTGACCAAGCAGACACAGGGGCCTGGATCCTGTGACCAAGCAGACACAGGGCCCTGGATCATGTGACCAAGCAGACACAGAGCCCTGGATCCTGTGACCAAGCAGACACAGGGCCCTGGATCCTGTGACCAGGCAGACACAGGGCTATGGATCCTGTGACCAAGCTGACACAGAGCCCTGGATCCTGTGACCAAGCAGATACAGGGTCCTGGATCCTGTGACCAAGCAGACACAGGGCCCTGGATCATGTGACCAAGCAGACACAGAGCCCTGGATCCTGTGACCAAGCAGACACAGGGCCCTGGATCCTGTGACCAAGCAGAAACAGGGCCCTGGATCCTGTGACCATGGAGACACAGAGCCCTGGATCCTGTGACCAAGGAGACACAGGGCCCTGGATCCTGTGACCAAGGAGACACAGGGCCCTGGATCCTGTGACCAAGCAGACACAGGGCCCTGGATCCTGTGATCAAGCCGAAACAGGGCCCTGGATCCTGTGACCAAGCAGAAACAGGGCCCTGGATCCTGTGACCATGGAGACACAGAGCCCTGGATCCTGCGACCAAGGAGACACAGGGCCCTGGATCCTGTGACCAAGGAGACACAGAGCCCAGGATCCTCACTGGCCGGCCCTGAGAGTGGGAGATTGGAGGGGATATTTTTGGGACTGGAGCCTGGACATTGGGTTTGAGGAGCTCGGTTTGTGAGGAGGGTCTGAAAGGAGGAGGGAGATGTGGAAGGTGGTGGGGGGCATTGGGGGTGGGGTAATTGGGGCAGCGATGGGTGCGGGAGGAAGGTTGTGGAGGAGGTGGTGGGGGGGTTTGTGTTAAGGAGAGAATTTGGGAACTTGGGGACCCAGGCAGCTGAAGGCCCAGACGCCAACTCTGGAGCCAATGGGGGTCACAGTGCAGTGGGGTGACCCCGGGGGTCAGGGGTCAGGGTGGAGGGGGGGGGCAGTTCCCAATGTCCACTCTTTCATCCTGAAGGTTGGGGGGGTGAGGCTGTGGGAGTGTCCCCACTCGCTGCCCCCCTCTACCCCCTCCTGACAGGGTGGGTGGGGTTTACTCTTTACCCTTCAGCCCACCGTCCTCCTCGTCGGAGAGGGAGAGAGGGATGGGGAAGGGCTCAGATCCAGCGCTGGGGGGTGGGCAGAATGGCTGGGAGATGGGGAACAGGTGTGAATGGGAGTGGCCCTTGGTGGGGGAGGGGTACAGGGTAAGTGGGCGTGTGCCGGGGTTGTCTGGGATAATGGAGCAGCTGACCAATCAGAGCCAGGGGGCTGAAACATGTGACCGGACACTGGAGATTGTATCTTGTGGCCTATCAGGCACAAGTCCCTGAGTCATGTAGCTCAACAGGCCCATGGGAATGGATCATGTGACCAAACAGACACAGGGCAATGGATCATGTGACCAAACAGACACAGGGCAATGGATCATGTGACCAAACAGACACAGGGTAATTGATCATGTGACCAAAGAGACACAGGGTAATGGATCTTGTGACCAAACAGACACAGAGCAATTGATCATGTGACCAAATAGACCCAGGTAATGGATCATGTGACCAAACAGACATAGGGTAATGGATCACATGACCAAACAGACACAGGGTAATGGATCATGTGACCAAACAGACACAGGGAAATGGACCTTGTGACCAAACAGCCACAGGGCAATGGATCATGTGACCAAACAGACACAGGGGAATGGATCATGTGACCACACAGACACAGGGCAATGGATCATGCGACAAATCAAACACTGGGGAATGGATCATGCAACCAAACAGACACAGGACAACGGATCATGTGACCAAACATACACAGGGTAATGGATCATGTGACAAATCAGACACAGGGAAATGGATCATGTGACCAGACACAGGCAATGAAAGATGTGGCGAGTCAGAGACAGTGCAATGGAACACATGAACAAACGGACAAAGACCCCTGGATCATGTTTCCCAATGAGACACAGGGCAATAGATCATGTGACGAAACAGACACAGGGCAAAGAAACATTTGATGAATCTGTCACAGTGCTCTGGAACATTTAACCAATCAGAGAGAGTGCCCTGGAATATACGATCAATCAGACGCAGTGTACTGGGAGATGTGACTTATCAGACACTGGACCCTAAATCATGAGACCAATCACAGATTGTTTCCTGGATCATGCCACCTGTCAGACACAGGGCCCTGGATTATGTGACCAAGGAGACACAGGGCCCTGGATCATGTGACCAAGGAGACACAGGGCCCTGGATCATGTGACCAAGGAGACACAGGGCCCTGGATCATGTGCCCAAGGAGACACAGGACCCTGGATCATGTGACCAAGGAGACACAGGGCCCTGGATCATGTCTCCAATCAGACACAGGGGCCCTGGAGTCTGGTCCTTTAGACAGAAGCTGCCCCTCGGGCAGTGCAGCTGCCCTCTGCCCTTGGGCTGTACCAGCCCAGTTAAACCATGTTGGGGAGGATGATTTTGGGCTTGTCCTTACTGTGCCAGTTGGAGTAGACACATTTCTTCCCACAGCCCAGATCACAGCACTGCTTCCATGAACTGCAGTCCTCATCCCCCCGACAAGTTTTGCTCGAGTTGTGGGCACAGATCCTCCTCGCTCGGTCGGAGTCAGGACACTCGCCATCTTCACCTGTTTGGGGACAAGTTGTTAGTTAGAGGATGAGGGAGGTACACACGGCAAAGCAAGGGTTACTGTCGGAGGGTCTGTACTGAGGGAGAGCCGCATTGTCAGAGGGTCAGTGCTGAGGGAGTGCTTCACTGTCGGAGGGTCAGTACTGAGGGAGCGCTGCACTGTCGGAGGTTCAGAACAGAGGGAGTTCCGCACTGTCGGAGGGTCAGTGCTGAGGGATTGCCGTATTGTCAGATGGTCAGTACTGAGGGAGTGCCGCACTGTCAGAGTGTCAGTACTGAGGGAGTGCCGCACTGTCGGAGGGTCAGTACTCATGGAGCGCCACACTGTCGGATTCTCTGGACTGAGAACTTACAGTACAATCTATTTCTCTCTCTCTGTTTCATTCCTAATTTCTTACTCACTCAGTCTCTCTCCCACAATCTCTCCGTCTGTCTGCAATTATCTCTCTGTTTTCTCTCTTTTGCTCTCCTTCTATCTCTCCCTTTCCCCTTCACTCTTTCCAAGTGTCAATTTCTGCTTCTTACCTCAATCTCTCTATCTCTGTTTCTCTATCGCAGTATCTGATTCTCTCTGTCTCAGTATCTGAATCTCTCTCTTAGTCCCTGATTCTCTCTCTCAATCTCTGCAGCTCTCTCACAGTCTCTGTTCCTCTCTCTCTGAGTCTTTGTCTCTATCTCTCTCAGTCTCTGTGCCTCTCTCTATGAATCTCTGTCTCTCTCTCTCTGTTTCTCTTTCTTTCTCTCTGAGTCCGTCTCTCTCTCTCAGTCCCTGATTCTCTCTTGATCTCTGCTGCTCTCTCTGAGTCTCTGTTTCTCTCTCTCTGAGTCTTTGTTTCTCTCTCTGTGCCTATCTGTTTCTCTCTCAGAGTCTCTGTCTCTCTCTCTTTCTGAGTCTCTGTCTGTCTCTCTCTCAGTCCCTGATTCGCTCTTGAATTCTGCTGCTTGCTGACCGTCTGTTTCTTTCTCTCTGAGTCTGTCTCTCTCTCGCTCAGTCTCTGTTCCTCTCTCTGTGAGTCTCTGTCTCTCTGTGTGTCCCTGTTTCTCTCTCTCAGTCTCTGTCTCTCTCTCTCTGAGTCTCTGTCTCTCTCTCTCTGAATCTCTGTTTCTCTGTCTGTGAGTCTCTGTTTCTCTCTCTTGGAGTCTCTGTTTCTCTCTCCCTGAGTCTCTGTTTCTCTCTCCCTGAGTCTCTGTTTCTCTCTACCTGAGTCTCTGTTTCTCTCTGTGAGTCTCTGTTTTTCTCTTTCTGTGAGTGTTTTTTTCTCTCTCGCAGTCTCTCTTTTTCTCTCTGAGTCTCTGTTTCACTCATTCTGAGTCTCTGTTTCACTCACTCTGAGTCTCTGTTTCTCTCACTCAGTCTGTTTCTACCTCTCTGAGTCTATCATTCTATCTCTCTGTGAGTCTTTGTTTCTCTCTGTGTGAGTCCCTGTTTCTCTTTCTGAGTCTCTGTTTCCTTCTCTGTTTCTCTCTCTGAGTTTCCGTTTCTCTCTCCGTGAGTCGCTGTCTCTATCTCTCGCAGTTCCTGTTTCTCTCTCTGTGAGTCTCTGTCTCTACCTCTTGCAGTTCCTGTTTCTCTCTCTGTGAGTCTCTATTTCTCTTTCTGTGAGTCTCTGTCTCCCTCTCTGTGAGTCGCTGTCTCTATCTCTCGCAGTTCCTGTTTCTCTCTCTGTGAGTCTCTCTTTCTCTTTCTGTGAGTTTCTGTTTCTCTCTCTGTGTCTCTGTTTCTCTCTCTGTGATTCATTGTTTCTCTCTCTGTGAGTCTCTGTTTCTCTATCTGTGAGTCTCTATCTCTCTCTCTGTGAGTCGCTGTCTCTATATCTCACAGTTCCTGTTTCTCTCTCTGTGAGGCGCTGTCACTATCTCTCACAGTTCCTGTTTCTCTCTCTCTGTGAGTCTCTGTTTCTCTCTCTGTGTTTCTCTGTTTCTCTCTCTCTCTGTGAGTCTCTGTTTCTCTCTCGGTGAGTCTCTGTTTCTCTCTCTGTGAGTCTCTGTCTCTCTCTATGTGAGTCACTGTCTCTATCTCTCGCATTTCCTGTTTCTCTCTCTGTGAGTCTCTGTTTCTCTCTCTGTGAGTCTCTGTCTCTCTCTCTGTGAGTCTCTGTCTCTCTGTGAGTCTCTGTCTCTCTCTAAGTCCCTGTTTCTCTCTCTGTAATTCTCTGTTTCTCTCTCTGTCTCTGTTTCTCTCTCTCTCTCAGTCTCTGTTTCTCTCTCTCTCAGTCTCTGTTTCTCCCTCTCTGAGTCTCTGATTTTCTCTCTCTGTGAGTCTTTGTTTCTCTCTCTGTGAGTCCCTGTTTCTCTTTCTGAGTCTCTGTTTCCCTCTCTGTTTCTCTCTCACTATGAGTCGCTGTCTCTATCTCTCGCAGTTCCTGTTTCTCTCTCTGTGAGTCTCGGTTTCTCTCTCTCAGTCCCTGTTTCTCTCTCTGTGAGTCTCGGTTTCTCTCTCTCAGTCCCTGTTTCTCTCTCTGTGAGTCTCGGTTTCTCTCTCTCAGTCCCTGTTTCTCTCTCTGTGAGTCTCTGTTTCTCTCGCTGTGAGTCTCTGTCTCTCTCTCTGTGAGTCTTAATTTCTCTCTCTGTGATTTTCTGTTTCTCTTTCTGTGAGTCGCTGTCTCTATCTCTCGCAGTACCTGTTTCGCTCTCTGTGAGTCTCTGTCTCTCTCTCTCTGTGAGTCTCTGTCTCTCTCTCTCAGTCCCTTTTTCTCTCTCTGTAATTCTCTGTTTCTCTCTCTCTCAGTCTCTGTTTCTCTCTCTCAGTCTCTGTTTCTCTCTCTCTGAATCTCTGATTCTCTCTCTCTGTGAGTCTTTGTTTTTCTCTCTGTGAGTCCCTGTTTGTCTTTCTGAGTCTCTGTTTCCCTCTCTGTTTCTCTCTCTCTGTGAGTCTCTGTTTCTCTCACTGTGAGTCTCTGTCTCTCTCTCTGGGAGTCTCTGTCTCTCTCACTGTGAGTCTCTGTTTCTCTCTCTGTGAGTAACTGTTTCTCTCTCTGTGAGTCTCTGTTTCCCTCTCTGGGAGTCTCTGTTTCTCTCTCTGTGAGTCGCTGTCTCTATCTCTCACAGTTCCTGTTTCTCTCTCTCTGTGAGTCTCTGTTTCTCTCTCTGTGTTTCTCTGTTTCTCTCTCTCTCTGTGAGTCTCTGTTTCTCTCTCGGTGAGTCTCTGTTTCTCTCTCTGTGAGTCTCTGTCTCTCTCTATGTGAGTCACTGTCTCTATCTCTCGCATTTCCTGTTACTCTCTCTGTGAGACTCTGTTTCTCTCTCTGTGAGTCTCTGTTTCTCTCTCTGTGGGTCTCTGTCTCTCTCTCGGTGAGTCGCTGTCTCTATCTCTCGCAGTTCCTCTTTCTCTCTCTGTGAGTCCCTGTTTCTCTTTCTGTGAGTCTCTGTTTCTCTCTCTGTGAGTCTCTGTCTCTCTTTCTGTGAGTCTCTGTCTCACTGTGAATCTCTGTCTCTCTCTCAGTCCCTGTTTCTCTCTCTGTAATTCTCTGTTTCTCTCTCTCAGTCTCTGTTTCTCTCTCTCTCTCAGTCCCTGTTTCTCTCTCTCTCCGTCTCTGTTTCTCTCTCTCTCAGTCTCTGTTTCTCCCTCTCTGAGTCTCTGATTCTCTCTCTCTGTGAGTCTTTGTTTCTCTCTCTGTGAGTCCCTGTTTCTCTTTCTGATTCTCTCTTTCCCTCTCTGTTTCTCTATCTCTGTGAGTCGCTGTCTCTATCTCTCGCAGTTCCTGTTTCTCTCTCTGTGAGTCTCAGTTTCTCTCTCTCAGTCCCTGTTTCTCTGTGAGTCTCGGTTTCTCTCTCTCAGTCCCTGTTTCTCTCTCTGTGAGTCTAGGTTTCTCTCTCTCAGTCCCTGTTTCTCTCTCTGTGAGTCTCTGTTTCTCTCGCTGTGAGTCTCTGTCTCTCTCTCTGTGAGATTAATTTCTCTCTCTGTGAGTCTCTGTTTCTCTCTCTGTGAGTCGCTGTCTCTATCTCTCGCAGTACCTGTTTCGCTCTCTGTGAGTCTCTGTTTCTCTCTCTGTGAGTCTCTGTCTCTCTCTCTCTGTGAGTCTCTGTCTCTCTCTCTCAGTCCCTTTTTCTCTCTCTGTAATTCTCTGTTTCTCTCTCTCTCAGTCTCTGTTTCTCTCTCTCTCTCAGTCTCTGTTTCTCTCTCTCTGAGTCTCTGATTCTCTCTCTCTGTGAGTCTTTGTTTCGCTCTCTGTGAGTCCCTGTTTCTCTTTCTGAGTCTCTGTTTCCCTCTCTGTTTCGCTCTCTCTGTGAGTCTCTGTTTCTCTCACTGTGAGTCTCTGTCTCTCTCTCTCTGTGAGTCTCTGTCTCTCTCTCTCAGTCCCTTTTTCTCTCTCTGCAATTCTCTGTTTCTCTCTCTCTCAGTCTCTGTTTCTCTCTCTCTCTCAGTCTCTGCTTCTCTCTCTCTGAGTCTCTGATTCTCTCTCTCTGTGAGTCTTTGTTTCTCTCTCTGTGAGTCCCTGTTTCTCTTTCTGAGTCTCTGTTTCCCTCTCTGTTTCTCTCTCTCTGTGAGTCACTGTTTCTCTCACTGTGAGTCTCTGTCTCTCTCTCTGGGAGTCTCTGTCTCTCTCTCTGTGAGTCACTGTTTCTCTCTCTGTGAGTAACTGTTTCTCTCTCTGTGAGTCTCTGTTTCCCTCTCTGGGAGTCTCTGTTTCTCTCTCTGTGAGTCTCTGTTTCTCTCTCTGTGAGTCGCTGTCTCTATCTCTCGCAGTACCTGTTTCGCTCTCTGTGAGAGTCTGTTTCTCTCTCTGTGAGTCTCTGTCTCTCTCTCTCTGTGAGTCTCTGTCTCTCTCTCTCAGTCCCTTTTTCTCTCTCTGTAATTCTCTGTTTCTCTCTCTCTCAGTCTCTGTTTCTCTCTCTCTCTCAGTCTCTGTTTCTCTCTCTCTGAGTCTCTGATTCTCTCTCTCTGTGAGTCTTTGTTTCTCTCTCTGTGAGTCCCTGTTTCTCTTTCTGAGTCTCTGTTTCCCTCTCTGTTTCTCTCTCTCTGTGAGTCACTGTTTCTCTCACTGTGAGTCTCTGTCTCTCTCTCTGGGAGTCTCTGTCTCTCTCTCTGTGAGTCTCTGTTTCTCTCTCTGTGAGTAACTGTTTCTCTCTCTGTGAGTCTCTGTTTCCCTCTCTGGGAGTCTCTGTTTCTCTCTCTGTGAGTCGCTGTCTCTATCTCTCACAGTTCCTGTTTCTCTCTCTCTGTGAGTCTCTGTTTCTCTCTCTGTGTTTCTCTGTTTCTCTCTCTCTCTGTGAGTCTCTGTTTCTCTCTCGGTGAGTCTCTGTTTCTCTCTCTGTGAGTCTCTGTCTCTCTCTATGTGAGTCACTGACTCTATCTCTCGCATTTCCTGTTTCTCTCTCTGTGAGACTCTGTTTCTCTCTCTGTGAGTCTCTGTTTCTCTCTCTGTGGGTCTCTGTCTCTCTCACGGTGAGTCGCTGTCTCTATCTCTCGCAGTTCCTCTTTCTCTCTCTGTGAGTCCCTGTTTCTCTTTCTGTGAGTCTCTGTTTCTCTCTCTGTGAGTCTCTGTCTCTCTCTCTGTGAGTCTCTGTCTCTCTCTCTCAGTCCCTTTTTCTCTCTCTGTAATTCTCTGTTTCTCTCTCTCTCAGTCTCTGTTTCTCTCTCTCTCTCAGTCTCTGTTTCTCTCTCTCTGAGTCTCTGATTCTCTCTCTCTGTGAGTCTTTGTTTCTCTCTCTGTGAGTCCCTGTTTCTCTTTCTGAGTCTCTGTTTCCCTCTCTGTTTCTCTCTCTCTGTGAGTCACTGTTTCTCTCACTGTGAGTCTCTGTCTCTCTCTCTGGGAGTCTCTGTCTCTCTCTCTGTGAGTCTCTGTTTCTCTCTCTGTGAGTAACTGTTTCTCTCTCTGTGAGTCTCTGTTTCCCTCTCTGGGAGTCTCTGTTTCTCTCTCTGTGAGTCGCTGTCTCTATCTCTCACAGTTCCTGTTTCTCTCTCTCTGTGAGTCTCTGTTTCTCTCTCTGTGTTTCTCTGTTTCTCTCTCTCTCTGTGAGTCTCTGTTTCTCTCTCGGTGAGTCTCTGTTTCTCTCTCTGTGAGTCTCTGTCTCTCTCTATGTGAGTCACTGACTCTATCTCTCGCATTTCTGTTTCTCTCTCTGTGAGACTCTGTTTCTCTCTCTGTGAGTCTCTGTTTCTCTCTCTGTGGGTCTCTGTCTCTCTCACGGTGAGTCGCTGTCTCTATCTCTCGCAGTTCCTCTTTCTCTCTCTGTGAGTCCCTGTTTCTCTTTCTGTGAGTCTCTGTTTCTCTCTCTGTGAGTCTCTGTCTCTCTCTCTGTGAGTCTCTGTCTCACTGTGAATCTCTGTCTCTCTCTCAGTCCCTGTTTCTCTCTCTGTAATTCTCTGTTTCTCTCTCTCAGTCTCTGTTTCTCTCTCTCTCTCAGTCCCTGTTTCTCTCTCTCTCCGTCTCTGTTTCTCTCTCTCTCAGTCTCTGTTTCTCCCTCTCTGAGTCTCTGAATCTCTCTCTCTGTGAGTCTTTGTTTCTCTCTCTGTGAGTCCCTGTTTCTCTTTCTGATTCTCTCTTTCCCTCTCTGTTTCTCTATCTCTGTGAGTCGCTGTCTCTATCTCTCGCAGTTCCTGTTTCTCTCTCTGTGAGTCTCGGTTTCTCTCTCTCAGTCCCTGTTTCTCTGTGAGTCTCGGTTTCTCTCTCTCAGTCCCTGTTTCTCTCTCTGTGAGTCTAGGTTTCTCTCTCTCAGTCCCTGTTTCTCTCTCTGTGAGTCTCTGTTTCTCTCGCTGTGAGTCTCTGTCTCTCTCTCTGTGAGATTAATTTCTCTCTCTGTGAGTCTCTGTTTCTCTCTCTGTGAGTCGCTGTCTCTATCTCTCGCAGTACCTGTTTCGCTCTCTGTGAGTCTCTGTTTCTCTCTCTGTGAGTCTCTGTCTCTCTCTCTCTGTGAGTCTCTGTCTCTCTCTCTCAGTCCCTTTTTCTCTCTCTGTAATTCTCTGTTTCTCTCTCTCTCAGTCTCTGTTTCTCTCTCTCTCTCAGTCTCTGTTTCTCTCTCTCTGAGTCTCTGATTCTCTCTCTCTGTGAGTCTTTGTTTCGCTCTCTGTGAGTCCCTGTTTCTCTTTCTGAGTCTCTGTTTCCCTCTCTGTTTCGCTCTCTCTGTGAGTCTCTGTTTCTCTCTCTGTGAGTCTCTGTCTCTCTCTCTCTGTGAGTCTCTGTCTCTCTCTCTCAGTCCCTTTTTCTCTCTCTGCAATTCTCTGTTTCTCTCTCTCTCAGTCTCTGTTTCTCTCTCTCTCTCAGTCTCTGCTTCTCTCTCTCTGAGTCTCTGATTCTCTCTCTCTGTGAGTCTTTGTTTCTCTCTCTGTGAGTCCCTGTTTCTCTTTCTGAGTCTCTGTTTCCCTCTCTGTTTCTCTCTCTCTGTGAGTCACTGTTTCTCTCACTGTGAGTCTCTGTCTCTCTCTCTGGGAGTCTCTGTCTCTCTCTCTGTGAGTCACTGTTTCTCTCTCTGTGAGTAACTGTTTCTCTCTCTGTGAGTCTCTGTTTCCCTCTCTGGGAGTCTCTGTTTCTCTCTCTGTGAGTCTCTGTTTCTCTCTCTGTGAGTCGCTGTCTCTATCTCTCGCAGTACCTGTTTCGCTCTCTGTGAGAGTCTGTTTCTCTCTCTGTGAGTCTCTGTCTCTCTCTCTCTGTGAGTCTCTGTCTCTCTCTCTCAGTCCCTTTTTCTCTCTCTGTAATTCTCTGTTTCTCTCTCTCTCAGTCTCTGTTTCTCTCTCTCTCTCAGTCTCTGTTTCTCTCTCTCTGAGTCTCTGATTCTCTCTCTCTGTGAGTCTTTGTTTCTCTCTCTGTGAGTCCCTGTTTCTCTTTCTGAGTCTCTGTTTCCCTCTCTGTTTCTCTCTCTCTGTGAGTCACTGTTTCTCTCACTGTGAGTCTCTGTCTCTCTCTCTGGGAGTCTCTGTCTCTCTCTCTGTGAGTCTCTGTTTCTCTCTCTGTGAGTAACTGTTTCTCTCTCTGTGAGTCTCTGTTTCCCTCTCTGGGAGTCTCTGTTTCTCTCTCTGTGAGTCGCTGTCTCTATCTCTCACAGTTCCTGTTTCTCTCTCTCTGTGAGTCTCTGTTTCTCTCTCTGTGTTTCTCTGTTTCTCTCTCTCTCTGTGAGTCTCTGTTTCTCTCTCGGTGAGTCTCTGTTTCTCTCTCTGTGAGTCTCTGTCTCTCTCTATGTGAGTCACTGTCTCTATCTCTCGCATTTCCTGTTTCTCTCTCTGTGAGACTCTGTTTCTCTCTCTGTGAGTCTCTGTTTCTCTCTCTGTGGGTCTCTGTCTCTCTCACGGTGAGTCGCTGTCTCTATCTCTCGCAGTTCCTCTTTCTCTCTCTGTGAGTCCCTGTTTCTCTTTCTGTGAGTCTCTGTTTCTCTCTCTGTGAGTCTCTGTCTCTCTCTCTGTGAGTCTCTGTCTCACTGTGAATCTCTGTCTCTCTCTCAGTCCCTGTTTCTCTCTCTGTAATTCTCTGTTACTCTCTCTCAGTCTCTGTTTCTCTCTCTCTCTCAGTCCCTGTTTCTCTCTCTCTCCGTCTCTGTTTCTCTCTCTCTCAGTCTCTGTTTCTCCCTCTCTGAGTCTCTGATTCTCTCTCTCTGTGAGTCTTTGTTTCTCTCTCTGTGAGTCCCTGTTTCTCTTTCTGATTCTCTCTTTCCCTCTCTGTTTCTCTATCTCTGTGAGTCGCTGTCACTATCTCTCGCAGTTCCTGTTTCTCTCTCTGTGAGTCTCGGTTTCTCTCTCTCAGTCCCTGTTTCTCTGTGAGTCTCGGTTTCTCTCTCTCAGTCCCTGTTTCTCTCTCTGTGAGTCTAGGTTTCTCTCTCTCAGTCCCTGTTTCTCTCTCTGTGAGTCTCTGTTTCTCTCGCTGTGAGTCTCTGTCTCTCTCTCTGTGAGATTAATTTCTCTCTCTGTGAGTCTCTGTTTCTCTCTCTGTGAGTCGCTGTCTCTATCTCTCGCAGTACCTGTTTCGCTCTCTGTGAGTCTCTGTTTCTCTCTCTGTGAGTCTCTGTCTCTCTCTCTCTGTGAGTCTCTGTCTCTCTCTCTCAGTCCCTTTTTCTCTCTCTGTAATTCTCTGTTTCTCTCTCTCTCAGTCTCTGTTTCTCTCTCTCTCTCAGTCTCTGTTTCTCTCTCTCTGAGTCTCTGATTCTCTCTCTCTGTGAGTCTTTGTTTCGCTCTCTGTGAGTCCCTGTTTCTCTTTCTGAGTCTCTGTTTCCCTCTCTGTTTCGCTCTCTCTGTGAGTCTCTGTTTCTCTCACTGTGAGTCTCTGTCTCTCTCTCTCTGTGAGTCTCTGTCTCTCTCTCTCAGTCCCTTTTTCTCTCTCTGCAATTCTATGTTTCTCTCTCTCTCAGTCTCTGCTTCTCTCTCTCTGAGTCTCTGATTCTCTCTCTCTGTGAGTCTTTGTTTCTCTCTCTGTGAGTCCCTGTTTCTCTTTCTGAGTCTCTGTTTCCCTCTCTGTTTCTCTCTCTCTGTGAGTCACTGTTTCTCTCACTGTGAGTCTCTGTCTCTCTCTCTGGGAGTCTCTGTCTCTCTCTCTGTGAGTCACTGTTTCTCTCTCTGTGAGTAACTGTTTCTCTCTCTGTGAGTCTCTGTTTCCCTCTCTGGGAGTGTCTGTTTCTCTCTCTGTGAGTCTCTGTTTCTCTCTCTGTGAGTCGCTGTCTCTATCTCTCGCAGTACCTGTTTCGCTCTCTGTGAGAGTCTGTTTCTCTCTCTGTGAGTCTCTGTTTCTCTCTCTGTGGGTCTCTGTCTCTCTCTCGGTGAGTCGCTGTCTCTATCTCTCGCAGTTCCTGTTTCTCTCTCTGTGAGTCCCTGTTTCTCTCTCTGTGAGTCTCTGTTTCTCTCTCTGTGAGTCTCTGTCTCTCTCTCTGTGAGTCTCTGTCTCTCTGTGAGCCTCTGTCTCTCTCTCAGTCCCTCTTTCTCTCTCTGTAATTCTCTGTTTCTCTCTCTCAGTCTCTGTTTCTCTCTCTCTCTCAGTCTCTGTTTCTCTCTCTCTCAGTCTCTGTTTCTCCCTCTCTGAGTCTCTGATTCTCTCTCTCTGTGAGTCTTTCTTTCTCTCTCTGTGAGTCCCTGATTCTCTTTCTGATTCTCTGTTTCCCTCTCTGTTTCTCTCTCACTGTGAGTCGCTGTCTCTATCTCTCGCAGTTCCTGTTTCTCTCTCTGTGAGTCTCGGTTTCTCTCTCTCAGTCCTTGTTTCTCTCTCTGTGAGTCTCGGTTTCTCTCTCTCAGTCCCTGTTTCTCTCTCTGTGAGTCTAGGTTTCTCTCTCTCAGTCCCTGTTTCTCTCTCTGTGAGTCTCTGTTTCTCTCGCTGTGAGTCTCTGTCTCTCTCTCTGTGAGTCTTAATTTCTCTCTCTGTGATTTTCTGTTTCTCTTTCTGTGAGTCGCTGTCTCTATCTCTCGCAGTACCTGTTTCACTCTCTGTGAGTCTCTGTCTCTCTCTCTCTGTGAGTCTCTGTCTCTCTCTCTCAGTCCCTTTTTCTCTCTCTGTAATTCTCTGTTTCTCTCTCTCTCAGTCTCTGTTTCTCTCTCTCAGTCTCTGTTTCTCTCTCTCTGAATCTCTGATTCTCTCTCTCTGTGAGTCTTTGTTTTTCTCTCTGTGAGTCCCTGTTTGTCTTTCTGAGTCTCTTTTTCCCTCTCTGTTTCTCTCTCTCTGTGAGTCTCTGTTTCTCTCACTGTAGTGTCTGTCTCTCTCTCTGGGAGTCTCTGTCTCTCTCACTGTGAGTCTCTGTTTCTCTCTCTGTGAGTAACTGTTTCTCTCTCTGTGAGTCTCTGTTTCCCTCTCTGGGAGTCTCTGTTTCTCTCTCTGTGAGTCGCTGTCTCTATCTCTCGCAGTTCCTGTTTATCTCTCTGTGAGTCTCGGTTTCTCTCTCTCAGTCCCTGTTTCTCTCTCTGTGAGTCTCGGTTTCTCTCTCTCAGTCCCTGTTTCCCTCTCTGTGAGTCTCTGTTTCTCTCTCTGTGAGTCTCTGTCTCTCTCTCTCTGTGAGTCTCTGTCTCTCTCTCTCAGTCCCTTTTTCTCTCTCTGTAATTCTCTGTTTCTCTCTCTCTCAGTCTCTGTTTCTCTCTCTCTCTCAGTCTCTGTTTCTATCTCTCTGAGCCTCTGATTCTCTCTCTCTGTGAGTCTTTGTTTCTCTCTCTGTGAGTCCCTGTTTCTCTTTCTGAGTCTCTGTTTCCCTCTCTGTTTCGCTCTCTTTGAGTCTCTGTTTGTCTCACTGTGAGTCTCTGTCGCTCTCTCTGGGAGTCTCTGTCTCTCTCTCTGTGAGTCTCTGTTTCTCTCTGTGTGAGTAACTGTTTCTCTATCTGTGTGTCTCTGTTTCCCTCTCTGGGAGTCTCTGTTTCTCTCTCTGTGAGTCGCTGTCTCTATCTCTCGCAGTACCTGTTTCGCTCTCTGTGAGTCTCTGTTTCTCTCTCTGTGAGTCTCTGTCTCTCTCTCTCTGTGAGTCTCTGTCTCTCTCTCTCAGTCCCTTTTTCTCTCTCTGCAATTCTCTGTTTCTCTCTCTCTCAGTCTCTGTTTCTCTCTCTCTCTCTCAGTCTCTGTTTATCTCTCTCTGAGTCTCTGATTCTCTCTCTCTGTGAGTCTTTGTTTCTCTCTCTGTGAGTCCCTGTTTCTCTTTCTGAGTCTCTGTTTCCCTCTCTGTTTCTCTCTCACTGTGAGTCGCTTTCTCTATCTCTCGCAGTTCCTGTTTCTCTCTCTGTGAGTCTCGGTTTCTCTCTCTCAGTCCCTGTTTCTCTCTCTGTGAGTCTCGGTTTCTCTCTCTCAGTCCCTGTTTCTCTCTCTGTGAGTCTCGGTTTCTCTCTCTCAGTCCCTGTTTCTCTCTCTGTGAGTCTCTGTTTCTCTCGCTGTGAGTCTCTGTCTCTCTCTCTGTGAGTCTTAATTTCACTCTCTGTGACTCTCTGTTTCTCTTTCTGTGAGTCGCTGTCTCTATCTCTCGCAGTACCTGTTTCGCTCTCTGTGAGTCTCTGTCTCTCTCTCTCAGTCCCTTTTTCTCTCTCTGTAATTCTCTGTTTCTCTCTCTCTCAGTCTCTGTTTCTCTCTCTCAGTCTCTGTTTCTCTCTCTCTGAATCTCTGATTCTCTCTCTCTGTGAGTCTTTGTTTCTCTCTCTGTGAGTCCCTGTTTCTCTTTCTGAGTCTCTGTTTCCCTCTCTGTTTCTCTCTCTCTGTAAGTCTCTGTTTCTCTCACTGTGAGTCTCTGTCTCTCTCTCTGGGAGTCTCTGTCTCTCTCACTGTGAGTCTCTGTTTCTCTCTCTGTGAGTAACTGTTTCTCTCTCTGTGAGTCTCTGTTTCCCTCTCTGGGAGTCTCTGTTTCTCTCTCTGTGAGTCGCTGTCTCTATCTCTTACAGTTCCTGTTTCTCTCTCTCTGTGAGTCTCTGTTTCTCTCTCTGTGTTTCTCTGTTTCTCTCTCTCTCTGTGAGTCTCTGTTTCTCTCTCGGTGAGTCTCTGTTTCTCTCTCTGTGAGTCTCTGTCTCTCTCTATGTGAGTCACTGTCTCTATATCTCGCATTTCCTGTTTCTCTCTCTGTGAGTCTCTGTTTCAATCTATGTGAGTCTCTGTTTCTCTCTCTGTGGGTCTCTGTCTCTCTCTCAGTGAGTCGCTGTCTCTATCTCTCGCAGTTCCTGTTTCTCTCTCTGTGAGTCCCTGTTTCTCTCTCTGTGGGTCTCTGTTTCTCTCTCTCAGTCTCTGTTTCTCTCTCTCTCAGTCTCTGTTTCTCCCTCTCTGAGTCTCTGATTCTCTCTCTCTGTGAGTCTTTGTTTCTCTCTCTGTGAGTCCCTGTTTCTCTTTCTGAGTCTCTGTTTCCCTCTCTGTTTCTCTCTCTCTGTGAGTCGTGTCTCTATCTCTCGCAGTTCCTGTTTCTCTCTCTGTGAGTCTCGGTTTCTCTCTCTCAGTCCCTTTTTCTCTCTCTGTGAGTCTCGGTTTCTCTCTCTCAGTCCCTGTTTCTCTCTCTGTGAGTCTCGGTTTCTCTCTCTCAGTCCCTGTTTCTCTCTCTGTGAGTCTCTGTTTCTCTCGCTGTGAGTCTCTGTCTCTCTCTCTGTGAGTCTTAATTTCTCTCTCTGTGAGTCTCTGTTTCTCTCTCTCTGAGTCATTGTCTCTATCTCTCGCAGTAGCTGTTTCGCTCTCTGTGAGTCTCTGTTTCTCTCTCTGTGAGTCTCTGTCTCTCTCTCTCTGTGAGTCTCTGTCTCTCTCTCTCAGTCCCTTTTTCTCTCTCTGTAATTCTGTGTTTCTCTCTCTCTCAGTCTCTGTTTCTCTCTCTCTCTCAGTCTCTGTTTCTCTCTCTCTGAGTCTCTGATTCTCTCTCTCTGTGAGTCTTTGTTTCTCTCTCTGTGAGTCCCTGTTTCTCTTTCTGATTCTCTGTTTCCCTCTCTGTTTGACTCTCTCTGTGAGTCTCTGTTACTCTCACTGTGAGTCTCTGTCTCTCTCTCTGGGAGTCTCTGTCTCTCTCTCTGTGAGTCTCTGTTTCTCTCTCTGTGAGTAACTGTTTCTCTCTCTGTGAGTCTCTGTTTCCCTCTCTGGGAGTCTCTGTTTCTCTCTCTGTGAGTCGCTGTCTCTATCTCTCGCAGTACCTGTTTCGCTCTCTGTGAGTCTCTGTTTCTCTCTCTGTGAGTCTCTGTCTATCTCTCTCTGTGAGTCTCTGTCTCTCTCTCTCAGTCCCTTTTTCTCTCTCTGTAATTCTCTGTTTCTCTCTCTCTCAGTCTCTGTTTCTCTCTCTCTCTCAGTCTCTGTTTCTCTCTCTCTCAGTCTCTGTTTCTCTCTCTCTGTGAGTCTCTGTTTCTCTCTCTGAGAGTCCCTGTTTCTCTTTCTGAGTCTCTGTTTCCCTCTCTGTTTCTCTCTCTCTGTGAGTCACTGTTTCTCTCACTGTGAGTCTCTGCCTCTCTCTCTGGGAGTCTCTGTCTCTCTCTCTGTGAGTCTCTGTTTCTCTCTCTGTGAGTAACTGTTTCTCTCTCTGTGAGTCTCTGTTTCCCTCTCTGGGAGTCTCTGTTTCTCTCTCTGTGAGTAACTGTTTCTCTCTCTGTGAGTCTCTGTTTCCCTCTCTGGGAGTCTCTGTTTCTCTCTCTGTGAGTCTCTGTTTCTCTCTCTGTGAGTCCCTGTTTCTCTCTCTGTCAGTCTCTGTTTCCCTCTCTGTGTGTAACTGTTTCTCTCTCTGTGAGTCTCTGTTTCCCTCTCTGTGAGTAACTGTTTCTCTCTCTGTGAGTCGCTGTCTCTATCTCTCGCAGTTCCTGTTTCTCTCTCTGTGAGTCTCGGTTTCTCTCTCTCAGTCCCTGTTTCTCTCTCTGTGAGTCTCGGTTTCTCTCTCTCTGTCCCTGTTTCTCTCTCTGTGAGTCTCTGTTTCTCTCTCAGTCCCTGTTTCTCTCTCTGTGAGTCTCTGTTTCTTTCGCTGTGAGTCTCTGTCTCTCTCTCTGTGAGTCTTAATTTCTCTCTCTGTGAGTCTCTGTTTCTCTCTCTGTGAGTCGCTCTCTCTATCTCTCGCAGTAGCTGTTTTGCTCTCTGTGAGTCTCTGTTTCTCTCTCTGTGAGTCTCTGTCTCTCTCTCTCTGTGAGTCTCTGTCTCTCTCTCTCTCAGTCCCTTTTTCTCTCTCTGTAATTCTCTGTTTCTCTCTCTCTCAGTCTCTGTTTCTCTCTCTCTCTAAGTCTCTGTTTCTCTCTCTCTGAGTCTCTGATTCTCTCTCTCTGTGAGTCTTTGTTTCTCTCTCTGTGCGTTCCTGTTTCTCTTTCTGAGTCTCTGTTTCCCTCTATGTTTCTCTCTCTCTGTGAGTCTCTGTTTCTCTCACTGTGAGTCTCTGTCTCTCTCTCTGGGAGTCTCTGTCTCTGTCTCTGTGTGTCCCTGTTTCTCTCTCTGTGAGTAACTGTTTCTCTCTCTGTGAGTCTCTGTTTCCCTCTTTGGGAGTCTCTGTTTCTCTCTCTCTGGGAGTCTCTGTTTCTCTCTCTTCGTGAGTCTCTGTGTCTCTCTCTCTGTGAGTCTCTGTTTCTCTCTCTCTGGGAGTCTCTGTTTCTCTCTCTCCGTGAGTCTCTCTTTCTCTCTCTCTGTGAGTCTCTGTTTCTCTCTCTTTGGGAGTCTCTGTTTCTCTCTCTGTGTGTCTCTGTTTCTCTCTCTCAGAGTCTCTGTTTCTCTCTCTTTGGGAGTCTCTGTTTCTCTCTCTGTGAGTCTCTGTTTCTCTCTCTGTGTGTCTCTGTTTCTCTCTCTCTGAGTCTCTGTTTCTCTCAGTCCCTGTTTCTCTCTCTGTGAGTCTCTGTTTCTCTCTCTGTGAGTCTCTGTTTCTCTCTCTGTCAGTCTCTGTTTCCCTCTCTGTGTGTAACTGTTTCTCTCTCTGTGAGTCTCTGTTTCCCTCTCTGTGAGTAACTGTTTCTCTCTCTGTGAGTCGCTGTCTCTATCTCTCGCAGTTCCTGTTTCTCTCTCTGTGAGTCTCGGTTTCTCTCTCTCAGTCCCTGTTTCTCTCTCTGTGAGTCTCGGTTTCTCTCTCTCTGTCCCTGTTTCTCTCTCTGTGAGTCTCTGTTTCTCTCTCAGTCCCTGTTTCTCTCTCTGTGAGTCTCTGTTTCTTTCGCTGTGAGTCTCTGTCTCTCTCTCTGTGAGTCTTAATTTCTCTCTCTGTGAGTCTCTGTTTCTCTCTCTGTGAGTCGCTCTCTCTATCTCTCGCAGTAGCTGTTTTGCTCTCTGTGAGTCTCTGTTTCTCTCTCTGTGAGTCTCTGTCTCTCTCTCTCTGTGAGTCTCTGTCTCTCTCTCTCTCAGTCCCTTTTTCTCTCTCTGTAATTCTCTGTTTCTCTCTCTCTCAGTCTCTGTTTCTCTCTCTCTCTAAGTCTCTGTTTCTCTCTCTCTGAGTCTCTGATTCTCTCTCTCTGTGAGTCTTTGTTTCTCTCTCTGTGCGTTCCTGTTTCTCTTTCTGAGTCTCTGTTTCCCTCTATGTTTCTCTCTCTCTGTGAGTCTCTGTTTCTCTCACTGTGAGTCTCTGTCTCTCTCTCTGGGAGTCTCTGTCTCTGTCTCTGTGTGTCCCTGTTTCTCTCTCTGTGAGTAACTGTTTCTCTCTCTGTGAGTCTCTGTTTCCCTCTCTGGGAGTCTCTGTTTCTCTCTCTCTGGGAGTCTCTGTTTCTCTCTCTTCGTGAGTCTCTGTGTCTCTCTCTCTGTGAGTCTCTGTTTCTCTCTCTCTGGGAGTCTCTGTTTCTCTCTCTCCCTGAGTCTCTCTTTCTCTCTCTCTGTGAGTCTCTGTTTCTCTCTCTTTGGGAGTCTCTGTTTCTCTCTCTGTGTGTCTCTGTTTCTCTCTCTCAGAGTCTCTGTTTCTCTCTCTTTGGGAGTCTCTGTTTCTCTCTCTGTGAGTCTCTGTTTCTCTCTCTGTGTGTCTCTGTTTCTCTCTCTCTGAGTCTCTGTTTCTCTCAGTCCCTGTTTCTCTCTCTGGGAGTCTCTGTTTCTTCTCTGAGTTTCCTTTTCCCTCTCTGTGATTCGCTGTCTCTATCTCTCTCAGTTCCTGTTCCTCTCTCTTTGAGTATCTGTCTCTCTCTCTCTGTGATTCTCTGTTTCTCTCTCTGTGGGTCTCTGTCTCTCTCTCTGGGAGTCTCTGTCTCTCTCTGTGTCAGTCTCTGTTTCCCTCTCTGTGAGTAACTGTTTCTCTCTCTGTGAGTCTCTGTTTCCCTCTCTGTGAGTAACTGTTTCTCTCTCTGTGATTCGCTCTCTCTATCTCTCACAGTTCCTGTTTCTCTCTCTGTGAGTCTCGGTTTCTCTCTCTCAGTCCCTGTTTCTCTCTCTGTGAGTCTCGGTTTCTCTCTCTCAGTCCCTGTTTCTCTCTCTGTGAGTCTCTGTCTCTCTCTCTGTGAGTCTTAATTTCTCTCTCTGTGAGTCTCTGTTTCTCTCTCTGTGAGTCGCTGTCTCTATCTCTCGCAGTAGCTGTTTCGCTCTCTGTGAGTCTGTTTCTCTCTCTGTGAGTCTCTGTCTCTCTCTCTCTGTGAGTCTCTGTCTCTGTCTCTCTCAGTCCCTTTTTCTCTCTCTGTAATTCTCTGTTTCTCTCTCTCTCAGTCTCTGTTTCTCTCTCTCTCTCAGTCTCTGTTTCTCTCTCTCTGAGTCTCTGATTCTCTCTCTCTGTGAGTCTTTGTTTCTCTCTCTGTGAGTCCCTGTTTCTCTTTCTGAGTCTCTGTTTCCCTCTCTGTTTCTCTCTCTCTGTGAGTCTCTGTTTCTCTCACTGTGAGTCTCTGTCTCGCTCTCTGGGAGTCTCTGTCTCTCTCTCTGTGAGTCTCTGTTTCTCTCTCTGTGAGTAACTGTTTCTCTCTCTGTGAGTCTTTTTTTCCCTCTCTGGGAGTCTCTGTTTCTCTCTCTGTGAGTCTCTGTTTCTCTCTCTGTGAGTCTCTGTTTCTCTCTCTGTCAGTCTCTGTTTCCCTCTCTGTGAGTAACTGTTTCTCTCTCTGTGAGTCTCTGTTTCCCTCTCTGGGAGTCTCTGTTTCTCTCTCTCTGGGAGTCTCTGTTTCTCTCTCTCTGGGAATCTCTGTTTCTCTCTCTCCGTGAGTCTCTGTGTCTCTCTCTCTGTGAGTCTCTGTTTCTCTCTCTCTGGGAGTCTCTGTTTCTCTTTCTCCGTGAGTCTCTCTTTCTCTCTCTCTGTGAGTCTCTGTTTCTCTCTCTTTGGGAGTCTCTGTTTCTCTCTCTGTGTGTCTCTGTCTCTCCCTCTGTGAGTTTCTGTTTCTCTCTCTTTGGGAGGCTCTGTTTCTCTCTCTGAGTCTCTGTTTCTCTCTCTGTGCGTCTCTGTTTCTCTCTCTCTGAGTCTCTGTTTCTCTCAGTCCTTGTTTCTCTCTCTGGGAGTCTCTGTTTCTCTCTCTGAGTTTCCGTTTCTCTCTCTGTGATTCGCTGTCTCTAACTCTCACAGTTCCTGTTCCTCTCTCTTTGAGTATCTGTCTCTCTCTCTCTGTGATTCTCTGTTCCTCTCTCTGTGGGTCTCTGTCTCTCTCTCTGGGAGTCTCTGTCTCTCTCTCTGTGAGTCGCTGTCTCTATCTCTGTGAGACTCTGTTTCTCTCTCTGTGAGTAACTGTTTCTCTCTCTGTGAGTCTCTGTTTCCCTCTCTGGGAGTCTCTGTTTCTCTCTCTGTGAGTCTCTGTTTCTCTCTCTCTCTGTGAGTCTCTGTTTCTCTCTCTGTCAGTCGCTGTTTCTCTTTCTGTGAGTCTCTGTTTCCCTCTCTGGGAGTCTCTGTTTCTCTCTCTGTGAGTCTCTGTTTCTCTCTCTGTGAGTCTCTGTTTCTCTCTCTGTGAGTCTCTGTTTCTCTCTCTGTGAGTCTCTGTTTCTCTCTCTGTGAGTAACTTTTTCTCTCTCTGTGAGTCTCTGTTTCCCTCTCTGGGAGTCTCTGTTTCTCTCTCTCTGGGAGTCTCTGTTTCTCTCTCTCTGGGAGTCTCTGTTTCTCTCTCTCCGTGAGTCTCTGTGTCTCTCTCTCTGTGAGTCTCTGCTTCTCTCTCTCTGGGAGTCTCTGTTTCTCTCTCTCCGTGAGTCTCTCTTTCTCTCTCTCTGTGAGTCTCTGTTTCTCTCTCTTTGGGAGTCTCTGTTTCTCTCTCTGTGTGTCTCTGTTTCTCTCTCTCTGAGTCTCCGTTTCTCTCTCTTTGGGAGTCTCTGTTTCTCTCTCTGTGAGTCTCTGTTTCTCTCTCTGTGTGTCTCTGTTTCTCTCTCTCTGAGTCTCTGTTTCTCTCAGTCCCTGTTCCTCTCTCTGGGAGTCTCTGTTTCTCTCTCTGAGTTTCCGTTTCTCTCTCTGTGATTCGCTGTCTCTATCTCTCACAGTTCCTGTTCCTCTCTCTTTGAGTATCTGTCTCTCTCTCTCTGTGATTCTCTGTTTCTCTCTCTGTGGGTCTCTGTCTCTCTGGGAGCCTCTGTCTCTCTCTCTGTCAGTCTCTGTTTCCCTCTCTGTGAGTAACTGTTTCTCTCTCTGTGAGTCTCTGTTTCCCTCTCTGTGAGTAACTGTTTCTCTCTCTGTGAGTCGCTGTCTCTATCTCTCGCTGTTCCTGTTTCTCTCTCTGTGAGTCTCGGTTTCTCTCTCTCAGTCCCTGTTTCTCTCTCTGTGAGTCTCGGTTTCTCTCTCTCACTCCCTGTTTCTCTCTCTGTGAGTAACTGTTTCTCTCTCTGTGAGTCTCTGTTTCTCTCGCTGTGAGTCTCTGTCTCTCTCTCTGGGAGTCTCTGTCTCTCTCTCTGTGAGTCGCTGTCTCTATCTCTGTGAGACTCTGTTTCTCTCTCTGTGAGTAACTGTTTCTCTCTCTGTGAGTCTCTGTTTCCCTCTCTGGGAGTCTCTGTTTCTCTCTCTGTGAGTCTCTGTTTCTCTCTCTCTCTGTGAGTCTCTGTTTTTCTCTCTGTCAGTCTCTGTTTCTCTTTCTGTGAGTCTCTGTTTCCCTCTCTGGGAGTCTCTGTTTCTCTCTCTGTGAGTCTCTGTTTCTCTCTCTGTGAGTCTTTGTTTCTCTCTCTGTGAGTCTCTGTTTCTCTCTCTGTGAGTCTCTGTTTCTCTCTCTGTGAGTAACTTTTTCTCTCTCTGTGAGTCTCTGTTTCCCTCTCTGGGAGTCTCTGTTTCTCTCTCTCTGGGAGTCTCTGTTTCTCTCTCTCTGGGAGTCTCTGTTTCTCTCTCTCCGTGAGTCTCTGTGTCTCTCTCTCTGTGAGTCTCTGCTTCTCTCTCTCTGGGATTCTCTGTTTCTCTCTCTCCGTGAGTCTCTCTTTCTCTCTCTCTGTGAGTCTCTGTTTCTCTCTCTTTGGGAGTCTCTGTTTCTCTCTCTGTGTGTCTCTGTTTCTCTCTCTCAGAGTCTCCGTTTCTCTCTCTTTGGGAGTCTCTGTTTCTCTCTCTGTGAGTCTCTGTTTCTCTCTCTGTGTGTCTCTGTTTCTCTCTCTCTGAGTCTCTGTTTCTCTCAGTCCCTGTTCCTCTCTCTGGGAGTCTCTGTTTCTCTCTCTGAGTTTCCGTTTCTCTCTCTGTGATTCGCTGTCTCTATCTCTCACAGTTCCTGTTCCTCTCTCTTTGAGTATCTGTCTCTCTCTCTCTGTGATTCTCTGTTTCTCTCTCTGTGGGTCTCTGTCTCTCTGGGAGCCTCTGTCTCTCTCTCTGTCAGTCTCTGTTTCCCTCTCTGTGAGTAACTGTTTCTCTCTCTGTGAGTCTCTGTTTCCCTCTCTGTGAGTAACTGTTTCTCTCTCTGTGAGTCGCTGTCTCTATCTCTCGCTGTTCCTGTTTCTCTCTCTGTGAGTCTCGGTTTCTCTCTCTCAGTCCCTGTTTCTCTCTCTGTGAGTCTCGGTTTCTCTCTCTCACTCCCTGTTTCTCTCTCTGTGAGTAACTGTTTCTCTCTCTGTGAGTCTCTGTTTCTCTCGCTGTGAGTCTCTGTCTCTCTCTCTGTGAGTCTTAATTTCTCTCTCTGTGAGTCTCTGTTTCTCTCTCTGTGAGTCGCTGTCTCTATCTCTCGCAGTACCTGTTTCGCTCTCTGTGAGTCTCTGTTTCTCTCTCTGTGAGTCTCTGTCTCTCTCTCTCTGTGAGTCTCTGTCTCTCTCTCTCTCAGTCCCTTTTTCTCTCTCTGTAATTCTCTGTTTCTCACTCTCAGTCTCTGTTTCTCTCTCTCTCTCAGTCTCTGTTTCTCTCTCTCTGAGTCTCTGATTCTCTCTCTCTGTGAGTCTTTGTTTCTCTCTCTGTGAGTCCCTGTTTCTCTTTCTGAGTCTCTGTTTCCCTCTCTGTTTCTCTCTCTCTGTGAGTCTCTGTTTCTCTCACTGTGAGTAACTGTTTCACTCTCTGTGAGTCTTTGTTTCCCTCTCTGGGAGTCTCTGTTTCTCTCTCTGTGAGTCTCTGTTTCTCTCTCTGTGAGTCTCTGTTTCTCTCTCTGTCAGTCTCTGTTTCCCTCTCTGTGAGCAACTGTTTCTCTCTCTGTGAGTCTCTGTTTCTCTCTCTGTGAGTCTCTGTCTCTCTCTCTCTGTGAGTCTCTGTCTCTCTCTCTCAGTCCCTTTTTCTCTCTCTGTAATTCTCTGTTTCTCTCTCTCTCAGTCTCTGTTTCTCTCTCTCTCTCAGTCTCTGTTTCTCTCTCTCTCAGTCTCTGTTTCTCTCTCTCTGTGAGTCTTTGTTTCTCTCTCTGAGAGTCCCTGTTTCTCTTTCTGAGTCTCTGTTTCCCTCTCTGTTTCTCTCTCTCTGTGAGTCACTGTTTCTCTCACTGTGAGTCTCTGCTTCTCTCTCTGGGAGTCTCTGTCTCTCTCTCTGTGAGTCTCTGTTTCTCTCTCTGTGAGTAACTGTTTCTCTCTCTGTGAGTCTCTGTTTCCCTCTCTGGGAGTCTCTGTTTCTCTCTCTGTGAGTAACTGTTTCTCTCTCTGTGAGTCTCTGTTTCCCTCTCTGGGAGTCTCTGTTTCTCTCTCTGTGAGTCTCTGTTTCTCTCTCTGTGAGTCTCTGTTTCTCTCTCTGTCAGTCTCTGATTCCCTCTCTGTGAGTAACTGTTTCTCTCTCTGTGAGTCTCTGTTTCCCTCTCTGTGAGTAACTGTTTCTCTCTCTGTGAGTCGCTGTCTCTCTCTCTCTCAGTCCCTTTTTCTCTCTCTGTAATTCTCTGTTTCTCTCTCTCTCAGTCTCTGTTTCTCTCTCTCTCTCAGTCTCTGTTTCTCTCTCTCTGAGTCTCTGATTCTCTCTCTCTGTGAGTCTTTGTTTCTCTCTCTGTGAGTCCCTGTTTCTCTTTCTGAGTCTCTGTTTCCCTCTCTGTTTCTCTCTCTCTGTGAGTCTCTGTTTCTCTCACTGTGAGTAACTGTTTCACTCTCTGTGAGTCTTTGTTTCCCTCTCTGGGAGTCTCTGTTTCTCTCTCTGTGAGTCTCTGTTTCTCTCTCTGTGAGTCTCTGTTTCTCTCTCTGTCAGTCTCTGTTTCCCTCTCTGTGAGCAACTGTTTCTCTCTCTGTGAGTCTCTGTTTCTCTCTCTGTGAGTCTCTGTCTCTCTCTCTCTGTGAGTCTCTGTCTCTCTCTCTCAGTCCCTTTTTCTCTCTCTGTAATTCTCTGTTTCTCTCTCTCTCAGTCTCTGTTTCTCTCTCTCTCTCAGTCTCTGTTTCTCTCTCTCTCAGTCTCTGTTTCTCTCTCTCTGTGAGTCTTTGTTTCTCTCTCTGAGAGTCCCTGTTTCTCTTTCTGAGTCTCTGTTTCCCTCTCTGTTTCTCTCTCTCTGTGAGTCACTGTTTCTCTCACTGTGAGTCTCTGCTTCTCTCTCTGGGAGTCTCTGTCTCTCTCTCTGTGAGTCTCTGTTTCTCTCTCTGTGAGTAACTGTTTCTCTCCCTGTGAGTCTCTGTTTCCCTCTCTGGGAGTCTCTGTTTCTCTCTCTGTGAGTAACTGTTTCTCTCTCTGTGAGTCTCTGTTTCCCTCTCTGGGAGTCTCTGTTTCTCTCTCTGTGAGTCTCTGTTTCTCTCTCTGTGAGTCTCTGTTTCTCTCTCTGTCAGTCTCTGATTCCCTCTCTGTGAGTAACTGTTTCTCTCTCTGTGAGTCTCTGTTTCCCTCTCTGTGAGTAACTGTTTCTCTCTCTGTGAGTCGCTGTCTCTATCTCTCGCAGTTCCTGTTTCTCTCTCTGTGAGTCTCGGTTTCTCTCTCTCTGTCCCTGTTTCTCTCTCTGTGAGTCTCTGTTTCTCTCTCAGTCCCTGTTTCTCTCTCTGTGAGTCTCTGTTTCTTTCGCTGTGAGTCTCTGTCTCTCTCTCTGTGAGTCTTAATTTCTCTCTCTGTGAGTCTCTGTTTCTCTCTCTGTGAGTCGCACTCTCTATCTCTCGCAGTAGCTGTTTTGCTCTCTGTGAGTCTCTGTTTCTCTCTCTGTGAGTCTCTGTCTCTCTCTCTCTGTGAGTCTCTGTCTCTCTCTCTCTCAGTCCCTTTTTCTCTCTCTGTAATTCTCTGTTTCTCTCTCTCTCAGTCTCTGTTTCTCTCTCTCTCTAAGTCTCTGTTTCTCTCTCTCTGAGTCTCTGATTCTCTCTCTCTGTGAGTCTTTGTTTCTCTCTCTGTGCGTCCCTGTTTCTCTTTCTGAGTCTCTGTTTCCCTCTATGTTTCTCTCTCTCTGTGAGTCTCTGTTTCTCTCACTGTGAGTCTCTGTCTCTCTCTCTGGGAGTCTCTGTCTCTGTCTCTGTGTGTCCCTGTTTCTCTCTCTGTGAGTAACTGTTTCTCTCTCTGTGAGTCTCTGTTTCCCTCTCTGGGAGTCTCTGTTTCTCTCTCTCTGGGAGTCTCTGTTTCTCTCTCTTCGTGAGTCTCTGTGTCTCTCTCTCTGTGAGTCTCTGTTTCTCTCTCTCTGGGAGTCTCTGTTTCTCTCTCTCCGTGAGTCTCTCTTTCTCTCTCTCTGTGAGTCTCTGTTTCTCTCTCTTTGGGAGTCTCTGTTTCTCTCTCTGTGTGTCTTAATTTCTCTCTCTGTGAGTCTCTGTTTCTCTCTCTGTGAGTCGCTCTCTCTATCTCTCGCAGTAGCTGTTTTGCTCTCTGTGAGTCTCTGTTTCTCTCTCTGTGAGTCTCTGTCTCTCTCTCTCTGTGAGTCTCTGTCTCTCTCTCTCTCAGTCCCTTTTTCTCTCTCTGTAATTCTCTGTTTCTCTCTCTCTCAGTCTCTGTTTCTCTGTCTCTCTAAGTCTCTGTTTCTCTCTCTCTGAGTCTCTGATTCTCTCTCTCTGTGAGTCTTTGTTTCTCTCTCTGTGCGTCCCTGTTTCTCTTTCTGAGTCTCTGTTTCCCTCTATGTTTCTCTCTCTCTGTGAGTCTCTGTTTCTCTCACTGTGAGTCTCTGTCTCTCTCTATGGGAGTCTCTGTCTCTGTCTCTGTGTGTCCCTGTTTCTCTCTCTGTGAGTAACTGTTTCACTCTCTGTGAGTCTCTGTTTCCCTCTCTGGGAGTCTCTGTTTCTCTCTCTCTGGGAGTCTCTGTTTCTCTCTCTTCGTGAGTCTCTGTGTCTCTCTCTCTGTGAGTCTCTGTTTCTCTCTCTCTGGGAGTCTCTGTTTCTCTCTCTCCGTGAGTCTCTCTTTCTCTCTCTCTGTGAGTCTCTGTTTCTCTCTCTTTGGGTGTCTCTGTTTCTCTCTCTGTGTGTCTCTGTTTCTCTCTCTCAGAGTCTCTGTTTCTCTCTCTTTGGGAGTCTCTGTTTCTCTCTCTGTGAGTCTCTGTTTCTCTCTCTGTGTGTCTCTGTTTCTCTCTCTCTGAGTCTCTGTTTCTCTCAGTCCCTGTTTCTCTCTCTGGGAGTCTCTGTTTATTCTCTGAGTTTCCTTTTCCCTCTCTGTGATTCGCTGTCTCTATCTCTCACTGTTCCTGTTCCTCTCTCTTTGAGTATCTGTCTCTCTCTCTCTGTGATTCTCTGTTTCTCTCTCTGTAGGTCTCTGTCTCTCTCTCTGGGAGTCTCTGTCTCTCTCTGTGTCAGTCTCTGTTTCCCTCTCTGTGAGTAACTGTTTCTCTCTCTGTGAGTCTCTGTTTCCCTCTCTGTGAGTAACTGTTTCTCTCTCTGTGATTCGCTCTCTCTATCTCTCACAGTTCCTGTTTCTCTCTCTGTGAGTCTCGGTTTCTCTCTCTCAGTCCCTGTTTCTCTCTCTGTGAGTCTCGGTTTCTCTCTCTCAGTCCCTGTTTCTCTCTCTGTGAGTCTCTGTCTCTCTCTCTGTGAGTCTTAATTTCTCTCTCTGTGAGTCTCTGTTTCTCTCTCTGTGAGTCGCTGTCTCTATCTCTCGCAGTAGCTGTTTCGCTCTCTGTGAGTCTGTTTCTCTCTCTGTGAGTCTCTGTCTCTCTCTCTCTGTGAGTCTCTGTCTCTCTCTCTCTCAGTCCCTTTTTCTCTCTCTGTAATTCTCTGTTTCTCTCTCTCTCAGTCTCTGTTTCTCTCTCTCTCTCAGTCTCTGTTTCTCTCTCTCTGAGTCTCTGATTCTCTCTCTCTGTGAGTCTTTGTTTCTCTCTCTGTGAGTCCCTGTTTCTCTTTCTGAGTCTCTGTTTCCCTCTCTGTTTCTCTCTCTCTGTGAGTCTCTGTTTCTCTCACTGTGAGTCTCTGTCTCTCTCTCTGGGAGTCTCTGTCTCTCTCTCTGTGAGTCTCTGTTTCTCTCTCTGTGAGTAACTGTTTCTCTCTCTGTGAGTCTTTTTTTCCCTCTCTGGGAGTCTCTGTTTCTCTCTCTGTGAGTCTCTGTTTCTCTCTCTGTGAGTCTCTGTTTCTCTCTCTGTCAGTCTCTGTTTCCCTCTCTGTGAGTAACTGTTTCTCTCTCTGTGAGTCTCTGTTTCCCTCTCTGGGAGTCTCTGTTTCTCTCTCTCTGGGAGTCTCTGTTTCTCTCTCTCTGGGAATCTCTGTTTCTCTCTCTCCGTGAGTCTCTGTGTCTCTCTCTCTGTGAGTCTCTGTTTCTCTCTCTCTGGGAGTCTCTGTTTCTCTATCTCCGTGAGTCTCTCTTTCTCTCTCTCTGTGAGTTTCTGTTTCTCTCTCTTTGGGAGTCTCTGTTTCTCTCTCTGTGTGTCTCTGTCTCTCTCTCTGTGAGTTTCTGTTTCTCTCTCTTTGGGAGGCTCTGTTTCTCTCTCTGAGTCTCTGTTTCTCTCTCTGTGCGTCTCTGTTTCTCTCTCTCTGGGTCTCTGTTTCTCTCAGTCCTTGTTTCTCTCTCTGGGAGTCTCTGTTTCTCTCTCTGAGTTTCCGTTTCTCTCTCTGTGATTCGCTGTCTCTAACTCTCACAGTTCCTGTTCCTCTCTCTTTGAGTATCTGTCTCTCTCTCTCTGTGATTCTCTGTTTCTCTCTCTGTGGGTCTCTGTCTCTCTCTCTGGGAGTCTCTGTCTCTCTCTCTGTGAGTCGCTGTCTCTATCTCTGTGAGACTCTGTTTCTCTCTCTGTGAGTAACTGTTTCTCTCTCTGTGAGTCTCTGTTTCCCTCTCTGGGAGTCTCTGTTTCTCTCTCTGTGAGTCTCTGTTTCTCTCTCTCTCTGTGAGTCTCTGTTTCTCTCTCTGTCAGTCTCTGTTTCTCTTTCTGTGAGTCTCTGTTTCCCTCTCTGGGAGTCTCTGTTTCTCTCTCTGTGAGTCTCTGTTTCTCTCTCTGTGAGTCTCTGTTTCTCTCTCTGTGAGTCTCTGTTTCTCTCTCTGTGAGTCTCTGTTTCTCTCTCTGTGAGTAACTGTTTCTCTCTCTGTGAGTCTCTGTTTCCCTCTCTGGGAGTCTCTGTTTCTCTCTCTCTGGGAGTCTCTGTTTCTCTCTCTCTGGGAGTCTCTGTTTCTCTCTCTCCGTGAGTCTCTGTGTCTCTCTCTCTGTGAGTCTCTGCTTCTCTCTCTCTGGGAGTCTCTGTTTCTCTCTCTCCGTGAGTCTCTCTTTCTCTCTCTCTGTGAGTCTCTGTTTCTCTCTCTTTGGGAGTCTCTGTTTCTCTCTCTGTGTGTCTCTGTTTCTCTCTCTCAGAGTCTCCGTTTCTCTCTCTTTGGGAGTCTCTGTTTCTCTCTCTGTGAGTCTCTGTTTCTCTCTCTGTGTGTCTCTGTTTCTCTCTCTCTGAGTCTCTGTTTCTCTCAGTCCCTGTTCCTCTCTCTGGGAGTCTCTGTTTCTCTCTCTGAGTTTCCGTTTCTCTCTCTGTGATTCGCTGTCTCTATCTCTCACAGTTCCTGTTCCTCTCTCTTTAAGTATCTGTCTCTGTCTCTCTGTGATTCTCTGTTTCTCTCTCTGTGGGTCTCTCTCTCTCTGGGAGCCTCTGTCTCTCTCTCTGTCAGTCTCTGTTTCCCTCTCTGTGAGTAACTGTTTCTCTCTCTGTGAGTCTCTGTTTCCCTCTCTGTGACTAACTGTTTCTCTCTCTGTGAGTCGCTGTCTCTATCTCTCGCTGTTCCTGTTTCTCTCTCTGTGAGTCTCGGTTTCTCTCTCTCAGTCCCTGTTTCTCTCTCTGTGAGTCTCGGTTTCTCTCTCTCACTCCCTGTTTCTCTCTCTGTGAGTAACTGTTTCTCTCTCTGTGAGTCTCTGTTTCTCTCGCTGTGAGTCTCTGTCTCTCTCTCTGTGAGTCTTAATTTCTCTCTCTGTGAGTCTCTGTTTCTCTCCCTGTGAGTCGCTGTCTCTATCTCTCGCAGTACCTGTTTCGCTCTCTGTGAGTCTCTGTTTCTCTCTCTGTGAGTCTCTGTCTCTCTCTCTCTGTGAGTCTCTGTCTCTCTCTCTCTCAGTCCCTTTTTCTCTCTCTGTAATTCTCTGTTTCTCTCTCTCTCAGTCTCTGTTTCTCTCTCTCTCTCAGTCTCTGTTTCTCTCTCTCTGAGTCTCCGATTCTCTCTCTCTGTGAGTCTTTGTTTCTCTCTCTGTGAGTCCCTGTTTCTCTTTCTGAGTCTCTGTTTCCCTCTCTGTTTCTCTCTCTCTGTGAGTCTCTGTTTCTCTCACTGTGAGTAACTGTTTCTCTCTCTGTGAGTCTTTGTTTCCCTCTCTGGGAGTCTCTGTTTCTCTCTCTGTGAGTCTCTGTTTCTCTCTCTGTGAGTCTCTGTTTCTCTCTCTGTCAGTCTCTGTTTCCCTCTCTGTGAGTAACTGTTTCTCTCTCTGTGAGTCTCTGTTTCCCTCTCTGGGAGTCTCTGTTCCTCTCTCTCTGGGAGTCTCTGTTTCTCTCTCTCTGGGAGTCTCTGTTTCTCTCTCTCCGTGAGTCTCTGTGTCTCTCTCTCTGTGAGTCTCTGTTTCTCTCTCTCTGGGAGTCTCTGTTTCTCTATCTCCGTGAGTCTCCCTTTCTCTCTCTCTGTGAGTCTCTGTTTCTCTCTCTTTGGGAGTCTCTGTTTCTCTCTCTGTGTGTCTCTGTCTCTCTCTCTGTGAGTTTCTGTTTCTCTCTCTTTGGGAGGCTCTGTTTCTCTCTCTGAGTCTCTGTTTCTCTCTCTGTGTGTCTCTGTTTCTCTCTCTCTGAGTCTCTGTTTCTCTCAGTCCTTGTTTCTCTCTCTGGGAGCCTCTGTCTCTCTCTCTGTCAGTCTCTGTTTCCCTCTCTGTGAGTAACTGTTTCTCTCTCTGTGATTCTCTGTTTCCCTCTCTGTGAGTAACTGTTTCTCTCTCTGTGAGTCGCTGTCTCTATCTCTGTCAGACTCTGTTTCTCTCTCTGTGAGTAACTGTTTCTCTCTCTGTGAGTCTCTGTTTCCCTCTCTGGGAGTCTCTGTTTCTCTCTCTGTGAGTCTCTGTTTCTCTCTCTCTCTGTGAGTCTCTGTTTCTCTCTCTGTCAGTCTCTGTTTCTCTTTCTGTGAGTCTCTGTTTCCCTCTCTGGGAGTCTCTGTTTCTCTCTCTGTGAGTCTCTGTTTCTCTCTCTGTGAGTCTCTGTTTCTCTCTCTGTGAGTAACTGTTTCTCTCTCTGTGAGTCTCTGTTTCTCTCGCTGTGAGTCTCTCTCTCTCTCTCTGGGAGTCTTAATTTCTCTCTCTGTGAGTCTCTGTTTCTCTCTCTGTGAGTCGCTGTCTCTATCTCTCGCAGTAGCTGTTTCGCTCTCTGTGAGTCTCTGTTTCTCTCTCTGTGAGTCTCTGTCTCTCTCTCTCTTTGAGTCTCTGTCTCTCTCTCTCTCAGTCCCTTTTTCTCTCTCTGTAATTCTCTGTTTCTCTCTCTCTCAGTCTCTGTTTCTCTCTCTCTCTCAGTCTCTGTTTCTCTCTCTCTGAGTCTCTGATTCTCTCTCTCTGTGAGTCTTTGTTTCTCTCTCTGTGAGTCCCAGTTTCTCTTTCTGAGTCTCTGTTTCCCTCTATGTTTCTCTCTCTCTGTGAGTGTCTGTTTCTCTCACTGTGAGTCTCTGTCTCTCTCTCTGGGAGTCTCTGTCTCTGTCTCTGTGAGTCTCTGTTTCTCTCTCTGTGAGTAACTGTTTCTCTCTCTGTGAGTCTCTGTTTCCCTCTCTGGGAGTCTCTGTTTCTCTCTCTGTGAGTCTCTGTTTCTCTCTCTGTCAGTCTCTGTTTCCCTCTCTGTGAGTAACTGTTTCTCTCTCTGTGAGTCTCTGTTTCCCTCTCTGGGAGTCTCTGTTTCTCTCTCTCTGGGAGTCTCTGTTTCTCTCTCTCTGGGAGTCTCTGTTTCTCTCTCTCCGTGAGTCTCTGTGTCTCTCTCTCTGTGAGTCTCTGCTTCTCTCTCTCTGGGATTCTCTGTTTCTCTCTCTCCGTGAGTCTCTCTTTCTCTCTCTCTGTGAGTCTCTGTTTCTCTCTCTTTGGGAGTCTCTGTTTCTCTCTCTGTGTGTCTCTGTTTCTCTCTCTCAGAGTCTCCGTTTCTCTCTCTTGGGAGTCTCTGTTTCTCTCTCTGTGAGTCTCTGTTTCTCTCTCTGTGTGTCTCTGTTTCTCTCAGTCCCTGTTCCTCTCTCTGGGAGTCTCTGTTTCTCTCTCTGAGTTTCCGTTTCTCTCTCTGTGATTCGCTGTCTCTATCTCTCACAGTTCCTATTCCTCTCTCTTTGAGTATCTGTCTCTCTCTCTCTGTGATTCTCTGTTTCTCTCTCTGTGGGTCTCTGTCTCTCTCTCTGGGAGTCTCTGTCTCTCTCTCTGTCAGTCTCTGTTTCTCTCTCTGTGAGTAACTGTTTCTCTCTCTGTGAGTCTCTGTTTCCCTCTCTGTGAGTAACTGTTTCTCTCTCTGTGAGTCGCTGTCTCTATCTCTCGCTGTTCCTGTTTCTCTTTCTGTGAGTCTCGGTTTCTCTCTCTCAGTCCCTGTTTCTCTCTCTGTGAGTCTCTGTTTCTCTCTCAGTCCCTGTTTCTCTCTCTGTGAGTCTCTGTCTCTCTCTCTGTGAGTCTTAATTTCTCTCTCTGTGAGTCTCTGTTTCTCTCTCTGTGAGTCACTGTCTCTATCTCTCGCAGTACCTGTTTCGCTCTCTGTGAGTCTCTGTTTCTCTCTCTGTGAGACTCTGTCTCTCTCTCTCTGTGAGTCTCTGTCTCTCTCTCTCTCAGTCCCTTTTTCTCTCTCTGTAATTCTCTGTTTCTCTCTCTCTCAGTCTCTGTTTCTCTCTCTCTCTCAGTCTCTGTTTCTCTCTCTCCGAGTCTCTGATTCTCTCTCTCTGTGAGTCTTTGTTTCTCTCTCTGTGAGTCCCTGTTTCTCTTTCTGAGTCTCTGTTTCCCTCTCTGTTTCTCTCTCTCTGTGAGTCTCTGTTTCTCTCACTGTGAGTCTCTGTCTCTCTCTCTGGGAGTCTCTGTCTCTCTCTCTGTGAGTCTCTGTTTCTCTCTCTGTGAGTAACTGTTTCTCTCTCTGTGAGTCTTTGTTTCCCTCTCTGGGAGTCTCTGTTTCTCTCTCTGTGAGTCTCTGTTTCTCTCTCTGTGAGTCTCTGTTTCTCTCTCTGTCAGTCTCTGTTTCCCTCTCTGTGAGTAACTGTTTCTCTCTCTGTGAGTCTCTGTTTCCCTCTCTGGGATTCTCTGTTTCTCTCTCTCTCTGGGAGTCTCTGTTTCTCTCTCTCTGTGAGTCTCTGTTTCTCTCTCTCCGTGAGTCTCTGTGTCTCTCTCTCTGTGAGTCTCTGTTTCTCTCTCTCTGGGAGTCTCTGTTTCTGTCTCTCCGTGAGTCTCTCTTTCTCTCTCTCTGTGAGTCTCTGTTTCTCTCTCTTTGGGAGTCTCTGTTTCTCTCTCTGTGTGTTCTGTCTCTCTCTCTGTGAGTTTCTGTTTCTCTCTCTTTGGGAGTCTCTGTTTCTCTCTCTGTGAGTCTCTGTTTCTCTCTCTGTGTGTCTCTGTTTCTCTCTCTCTGAGTCTCTGTTTCTCTCAGTCCCTGTTTCTCTCTCTGGGAGTCTCTGTTTCTCTCTCTGAGTTTCCGTTTCTCTCTCTGTGATTCGCTGTCTCTATCTCTCACAGTTCCTGTTCCTCTCTCTTTGAGTATCTGTCTCTCTCTCTCTGTGATTCTCTGTTTCTCTCTCTGTGGGTCTCTGTCTCTCTCTCTGGGATTCTCTGTCTCTCTCTCTGTGAGTCGCTGTCTCTATCTCTGTGAGACTCTGTTTCTCTCTCTGTGAGTAACTGTTTCTCTCTCTGTGATTCTCTGTTTCCCTCTCTGGGAGTCTCTGTTTCTCTCTCCGTGAGTCTCTGTTTCTCTCTGTCTCTGTGAGTCTCTGTTTCTCTCGCTGTGAGTCTCTGTCTCTCTCTCTGTGAGTCTTAATTTCTCTCTCTGTGAGTCTCTGTTTCTCTCTCTGTGATTCGCTGTCTCTATCTCTCGCAGTACCTGTTTCGCTCTCTGTGAGTCTCTGTTTCTCTCTCTGTGAGTCTCTGTCTCTCTCTCTGTAAGTCTCTGTCTCTCTCTCTCTCAGTCCCTTTTTCTCTCTCTGTAATTCTCTGTTTCTCTCTCTCTCAGTCTCTGTTTCTCTCTCTCTCTAAGTCTCTGTTTCTCTCTCTCTGAGTCTCTGATTCTCTCTCTCTGTGAGTCTTTGTTTCTCTCTCTGTGAGTCCCTGTTTCTCTTTCTGAGTCTCTGTTTCCCTCTCTGTTTCCCTCTGTGAGTCTCTGTTTCTCTCACTGAGAGTCTCTGTCTCTCTCTCTGGGAGTCTCTGTTTCTCTCTCTGTCAGTCTCTGTTTCCCTCTCTGTGAGTAACTGTTTCTCTCTCTGTGAGTCTCTGTTTCCCTCTCTGGGAGTCTCTGTTCCTCTCTCTCTGGGAGTCTCTGTTTCTCTCTCTCTGGGAGTCTCTGTTTCTCTCTCTCCGTGAGTCTCTGTGTCTCTCTCTCTGTGAGTCTCTGTTTCTCTCTCTCTGTGAGTCTCTGTTTCTCTCTCTTTGGGAGTCTCTGTTTCTCTCTCTGTGTGTCTCTGTCTCTCTCTCTGTGAGTTTCTGTTTCTCTCTCTTTGGGAGGCTCTGTTTCTCTCTCTGAGTCTCTGTTTCTCTCTCTGTGTGTCTCTGTTTCTCTCTCTCTGAGTCTCTGTTTCTCTCAGTCCTTGTTTCTCTCTCTGGGAGCCTCTGTCTCTCTCTCTGTCAGTCTCTGTTTCCCTCTCTGTGAGTAACTGTTTCTCTCTCTGTGATTCTCTGTTTCCCTCTCTGTGAGTAACTGTTTCTCTCTCTGTGAGTCGCTGTCTCTATCTCTGTCAGACTCTGTTTCTCTCTCTGTGAGTAACTGTTTCTCTCTCTGTGAGTCTCTGTTTCCCTCTCTGGGAGTCTCTGTTTCTCTCTCTGTGAGTCTCTGTTTCTCTCTCTCTCTGTGAGTCTCTGTTTCTCTCTCTGTGAGTCTCTGTTTCTCTCTCTGTCAGTCTCTGTTTCCCTCTCTGGGAGTGTCTGTTTCTCTCTCTTTGAGTCTCTGTTTCTCTCTCTGTGAGTCTCTGTTTCTCTCTCTTTGAGTCTCTGTTTCTCTCTCTGTCAGTCTCTGTTTCCCTCTCTGTGAGTCTCTCTCTCTCTCTCTGGGAGTCTTAATTTCTCTCTCTGTGAGTCTCTGTTTCTCTCTCTGTGAGTCGCTGTCTCTATCTCTCGCAGTAGCTGTTTCGCTCTCTGTGAGTCTCTGTTTCTCTCTCTGTGAGTCTCTGTCTCTCTCTCTCTTTGAGTCTCTGTCTCTCTCTCTCTCAGTCCCTTTTTCTCTCTCTGTAATTCTCTGTTTCTCTCTCTCTCAGTCTCTGTTTCTCTCTCTCTCTCAGTCTCTGTTTCTCTCTCTCTGAGTCTCTGATTCTCTCTCTCTGTGAGTCTTTGTTTCTCTCTCTGTGAGTCCCAGTTTCTCTTTCTGAGTCTCTGTTTCCCTCTATGTTTCTCTCTCCCTGTGAGTCTCTGTTTCTCTCACTGTGAGTCTCTGTCTCTCTCTCTGGGAGTCTCTGTCTCTGTCTCTGTGAGTCTCTGTTTCTCTCTCTGTGAGTAACTGTTTCTCTCTCTGTGAGTCTCTGTTTCCCTCTCTGGGAGTCTCTGTTTCTCTCTCTGTGAGTCTCTGTTTCTCTCTCTGTCAGTCTCTGTTTCCCTCTCTGTGAGTAACTGTTTCTCTCTCTGTGAGTCTCTGTTTCCCTCTCTGGGAGTCTCTGTTTCTCTCTCTCTGGGAGTCTCTGTTTCTCTCTCTCTGGGAGTCTCTGTTTCTCTCTCTCCGTGAGTCTCTGTGTCTCTCTCTCTGTGAGTCTCTGCTTCTCTCTCTCTGGGATTCTCTGTTTCTCTCTCTCCGTGAGTCTCTCTTTCTCTCTCTCTGTGAGTCTCTGTTTCTCTCTCTTTGGGAGTCTCTGTTTCTCTCTCTGTGTGTCTCTGTTTCTCTCTCTCAGAGTCTCCGTTTCTCTCTCTTTGGGAGTCTCTGTTTCTCTCTCTGTGAGTCTCTGTTTCTCTCTCTGTGTGTCTCTGTTTCTCTCTCTCTGAGTCTCTGTTTCTCTCAGTCCCTGTTCCTCTCTCTGGGAGTCTCTGTTTCTCTCTCTGAGTTTCCGTTTCTCTCTCTGTGATTCGCTGTCTCTATCTCTCACAGTTCCTATTCCTCTCTCTTTGAGTATCTGTCTCTCTCTCTCTGTGATTCTCTGTTTCTCTCTCTGTGGGTCTCTGTCTCTCTCTCTGGGAGTCTCTGTCTCTCTCTCTGTCAGTCTCTGTTTCTCTCTCTGTGAGTAACTGTTTCTCTCTCTGTGAGTCTCTGTTTCCCTCTCTGTGAGTAACTGTTTCTCTCTCTGTGAGTCGCTGTCTCTATCTCTCGCTGTTCCTGTTTCTCTTTCTGTGAGTCTCGGTTTCTCTCTCTCAGTCCCTGTTTCTCTCTCTGTGAGTCTCTGTTTCTCTCTCAGTCCCTGTTTCTCTCTCTGTGAGTCTCTGTCTCTCTCTCTGTGAGTCTTAATTTCTCTCTCTGTGAGTCTCTGTTTCTCTCTCTGTGAGTCACTGTCTCTATCTCTCGCAGTACCTGTTTCGCTCTCTGTGAGTCTCTGTTTCTCTCTCTGTGAGACTCTGTCTCTCTCTCTCTGTGAGTCTCTGTCTCTCTCTCTCTCAGTCCCTTTTTCTCTCTCTGTAATTCTCTGTTTCTCTCTCTCTCAGTCTCTGTTTCTCTCTCTCTCTCAGTCTCTGTTTCTCTCTCTCCGAGTCTCTGATTCTCTCTCTCTGTGAGTCTTTGTTTCTCTCTCTGTGAGTCCCTGTTTCTCTTTCTGAGTCTCTGTTTCCCTCTCTGTTTCTCTCTCTCTGTGAGTCTCTGTTTCTCTCACTGTGAGTCTCTGTCTCTCTCTCTGGGAGTCTCTGTCTCTCTCTCTGTGAGTCTCTGTTTCTCTCTCTGTGAGTAACTGTTTCTCTCTCTGTGAGTCTTTGTTTCCCTCTCTGGGAGTCTCTGTTTCTCTCTCTGTGAGTCTCTGTTTCTCTCTCTGTGAGTCTCTGTTTCTCTCTCTGTCAGTCTCTGTTTCCCTCTCTGTGAGTAACTGTTTCTCTCTCTGTGAGTCTCTGTTTCCCTCTCTGGGATTCTCTGTTTCTCTCTCTCTCTGGGAGTCTCTGTTTCTCTCTCTCTGGGAGTCTCTGTTTCTCTCTCTCCGTGAGTCTCTGTGTCTCTCTCTCTGTGAGTCTCTGTTTCTCTCTCTCTGGGAGTCTCTGTTTCTGTCTCTCCGTGAGTCTCTCTTTCTCTCTCTCTGTGAGTCTCTGTTTCTCTCTCTTTGGGAGTCTCTGTTTCTCTCTCTGTGTGTTCTGTCTCTCTCTCTGTGAGTTTCTGTTTCTCTCTCTTTGGGAGTCTCTGTTTCTCTCTCTGTGTGTCTCTGTTTCTCTCTCTGTGTGTCTCTGTTTCTCTCTCTCTGAGTCTCTGTTTCTCTCAGTCCCTGTTTCTCTCTCTGGGAGTCTCTGTTTCTCTCTCTGAGTTTCCGTTTCTCTCTCTGTGATTCGCTGTCTCTATCTCTCACAGTTCCTGTTCCTCTCTCTTTGAGTATCTGTCTCTCTCTCTCTGTGATTCTCTGTTTCTCTCTCTGTGGGTCTCTGTCTCTCTCTCTGGGATTCTCTGTCTCTCTCTCTGTGAGTCGCTGTCTCTATCTCTGTGAGACTCTGTTTCTCTCTCTGTGAGTAACTGTTTCTCTCTCTGTGATTCTCTGTTTCCCTCTCTGGGAGTCTCTGTTTCTCTCTCCGTGAGTCTCTGTTTCTCTCTGTCTCTGTGAGTCTCTGTTTCTCTCGCTGTGAGTCTCTGTCTCTCTCTCTGTGAGTCTTAATTTCTCTCTCTGTGAGTCTCTGTTTCTCTCTCTGTGATTCGCTGTCTCTATCTCTCGCAGTACCTGTTTCGCTCTCTGTGAGTCTCTGTTTCTCTCTCTGTGAGTCTCTGTCTCTCTCTCTCTGTAAGTCTCTGTCTCTCTCTCTCTCAGTCCCTTTTTCTCTCTCTGTAATTCTCTGTTTCTCTCTCTCTCAGTCTCTGTTTCTCTCTCTCTCTAAGTCTCTGTTTCTCTCTCTCTGAGTCTCAGATTCTCTCTCTCTGTGAGTCTTTGTTTCTCTCTCTGTGAGTCCCTGTTTCTCTTTCTGAGTCTCTGTTTCCCTCTCTGTTTCCCTCTGTGAGTCTCTGTTTCTCTCACTGTGAGTCTCTGTCTCTCTCTCTGGGAGTCTCTGTCTCTCTCTCTGTGAGTCTCTGTTTCTGTCTCTGTGAGTAACTGTTTCTCTCTCTGTGAGTCTTTGTTTCCCTCTCTGGGAGTCTCTGTTTCTCTCTCTGTGAGTCTCTGTTTCTCTCTCTGTGAGTCTCTGTTTCTCTCTCGATCAGTCTCTGTTTCCCTCTCTGTGAGTAACTGTTTCTCTCTCTGTGAGTCTCTGTTTCCCTCTCTGGGAGTCTCTGTTTCTCTCTCTCTGGGAGTCCCTGTTTCTCTCACTCTGGGAGTCTCTGTTTCTCTCTCTCCGGGAGTCTCTGTGTCTCTCTCTCTGTGAGTCTCTGTTTCTCTCTCTCTGGGAGTCTCTGTTTCTCTCTCTCCGTGAGTCTCTCTTTCTCTCTCTCTGTGAGTCTCTGTTTCTCTCTCTTTGGGAGTCTCTGTTTCTCTCTCTGTGTGTCTCTGTCTCTCTCTCTGTCAGTTTCTGTTTCTCTCTCTTTGGGAGTCTCTGTTTCTCTCTCTGTGAGTCTCTGTTTCTCTCTCTGTGTGTCTCTGTTTCTATCTGTCTGAGTCTCTGTTTCTCTCAGTCCCTGTTTCTCTCTCTGGGAGTCTCTTTTCTCTCTCTGAGTTTCCGTTTCTCTCTCTGTGATTCGCTGTCTCTATCTCTCACAGTTCCTGTTCCTCTCTCTTTGAGTATCTGTCTCTCTCTCTCTGTGATTCTCTGTTTCTCTCTCTGCGGGTCTCTGTCTCTCTCTCTGGGAGTCTCTGTCTCTCTCTCTGTGAGTCGCTGTCTCTATCTCTGTGAGACTCTGTTTCTCTCTCTGTGAGTAACTGTTTCTCTCTCTGTGAGTCTCTGTTTCTCTCTCTGTGAGTAACTGTTTCTCTCTCTGTGAGTCTTTGTTTCCCTCTCTGGGAGTGCCTGTTTCTCTCTCTGTGAGTCTCTGTTTCTCTCTCTGTGAGTCTCTGTTTCTCTCTCTGTCAGTCTCTGTTTCCCTCTCTGTGAGTAACTGTTTCTCTCTCTGTGAGTCTCTGTTTCCCTCTCTGGGATTCTCTGTTTCTCTCTCTCTCTGGGAGTCTCTGTTTCTCTCTCTCTGGGAGTCTCTGTTTCTCTCTCTCCGTGAGTCTCTGTGTCTCTCTCTCTGTGAGTCTCTGTTTCTCTCTCTCTGGGAGTCTCTGTTTCTGTCTCTCCGTGAGTCTCTCTTTCTCTCTCTCTGTGAGTCTCTGTTTCTCTCTCTTTGGGAGTCTCTGTTTCTCTCTCTGTGTGTTCTGTCTCTCTCTCTGTGAGTTTCTGTTTCTCTCTCTTTGGGAGTCTCTGTTTCTCTCTCTGTGAGTCTCTGTTTCTCTCTCTGTGTGTCTCTGTTTCTCTCTCTCTGAGTCTCTGTTTCTCTCAGTCCCTGTTTCTCTCTCTGGGAGTCTCTGTTTCTCTCTCTGAGTTTCCGTTTCTCTCTCTGTGATTCGCTGTCTCTATCTCTCACAGTTCCTGTTCCTCTCTCTTTGAGTATCTGTCTCTCTCTCTCTGTGATTCTCTGTTTCTCTCTCTGTGGGTCTCTGTCTCTCTCTCTGGGATTCTCTGTCTCTCTCTCTGTGAGTCGCTGTCTCTATCTCTGTGAGACTCTGTTTCTCTCTCTGTGAGTAACTGTTTCTCTCTCTGTGATTCTCAGTTTCCCTCTCTGGGAGTCTCTGTTTCTCTCTCCGTGAGTCTCTGTTTCTCTCTGTCTCTGTGAGTCTCTGTTTCTCTCGCTGTGAGTCTCTGTCTCTCTCTCTGTGAGTCTTAATTTCTCTCTCTGTGAGTCTCTGTTTCTCTCTCTGTGATTCGCTGTCTCTATCTCTCGCAGTACCTGTTTCGCTCTCTGTGAGTCTCTGTTTCTCTCTCTGTGAGTCTCTGTCTCTCTCTCTCTGTAAGTCTCTGTCTCTCTCTCTCTCAGTCCCTTTTTCTCTCTCTGTAATTCTCTGTTTCTCTCTCTCTCAGTCTCTGTTTCTCTCTCTCTCTAAGTCTCTGTTTCTCTCTCTCTGAGTCTCTGATTCTCTCTCTCTGTGAGTCTTTGTTTCTCTCTCTGTGAGTCCCTGTTTCTCTTTCTGAGTCTCTGTTTCCCTCTCTGTTTCCCTCTGTGAGTCTCTGTTTCTCTCACTGTGAGTCTCTGTCTCTCTCTCTGGGCGTCTCTGTCTCTCTCTCTGTGAGTCTCTGTTTCTGTCTCTGTGAGTAACTGTTTCTCTCTCTGTGAGTCTTTGTTTCCCTCTCTGGGAGTCTCTGTTTCTCTCTCTGTGAGTCTCTGTTTCTCTCTCTGTGAGTCTCTGTTTCTCTCTCGATCAGTCTCTGTTTCCCTCTCTGTTAGTAACTGTTTCTCTCTCTGTGAGTCTCTGTTTCCCTCTCTGGGAGTCTCTGTTTCTCTCTCTCTGGGAGTCCCTGTTTCTCTCACTCTGGGAGTCTCTGTTTCTCTCTCTCCGGGAGTCTCTGTGTCTCTCTCTCTGTGAGTCTCTGTTTCTCTCTCTCTGGGAGTCTCTGTTTCTCTCTCTCCGTGAGTCTCTCTTTCTCTCTCTCTGTGAGTCTCTGTTTCTCTCTCTTTGGGAGTCTCTGTTTCTCTCTCTGTGTGTCTCTGTCTCTCTCTCTGTGAGTTTCTGTTTCTCTCTCTTTGGGAGTCTCTGTTTCTCTCTCTGTGAGTCTCTGTTTCTCTCTCTGTGTGTCTCTGTTTCTCTCTGTCTGAGTCTCTGTTTCTCTCAGTCCCTGTTTCTCTCTCTGGGAGTCTCTTTTCTCTCTCTGAGTTTCCGTTTCTCTCTCTGTGATTCGCTGTCTCTATCTCTCACAGTTCCTGTTCCTCTCTCTTTGAGTATCTGTCTCTCTCTCTCTGTGATTCTCTGTTTCTCTCTCTGCGGGTCTCTGTCTCTCTCTCTGTGAGTCGCTGTCTCTATCTCTGTGAGACTCTGTTTCTCTCTCTGTGAGTAACTGTTTCTCTCTCTGTGAGTCTCTGTTTCCCTCTCTGGGAGTCTCTGTTTCTCTCTCTGCGAGTCTCTGTTTCTCTCTCTCTCTGTGAGTCTCTGTTTCTCTCTCTGTCAGTCTCTGTTTCTCTCTCTGTGAGTCTCTGTTTCTCTCTCTGTGAGCCTTTGTTTCTCTCTCTGTGAGTAACTGTTTCTCTCTCTGTGAGTCTCTGTTTCCCTCTCTGGGAGTCTCTGATTCTCTCTCTGTGAGTCTCTGTTTCTCTCTCTGTGAGTCTCTGTTTCTCTCTCTGTGAGTCTCTGTTTCTCTCTCTGTGAGTAACTGTTTCCCTCTCTGGGAGTCTCTGTTTCTCTCTCTGTGAGTCTCTGTTTCTCTCTCTGTCAGTCTCTGTTTCCCTCTCTGTGAGTAACTGTTTCTCTCTCTGTGAGTCTCTGTTTCCCTCTCTGGGAGTCTCTGTTTCTCTCTCTGTGAGTAACTGTTTCCCTCTCTGGGAGTCTCTGTTTCTCTCTCTGTGAGTCTCTGTTTCTCTCTCTGTGAGTCTCTGTTTCTCTCTCTGTGAGTCTCTGTTTCTCTCTCTGTCAGTCTCTGTTTCCCTCTCTGTGAGTAACTGTTTTTCTCTCTGTGAGTCTCTGTTTCCCTCTCTGGGAGTCTCTGTTTCTCTCTCTCTGGGAGTCTCTGTTTCTCTCTCTCTGGGAGTCTCTGTTTCTCTCTCTCCGTGAGTCTCTGTGTCTCGCTCTCTGTGAGTCTCTGTTTCTCTCTCTCTGGGAGTCTCTGTTTCTCTCTCTCCGTGAGTCTCTCTTTCTCTCTCTCTGTGAGTCTCTGTTTCTCTCTCTTTGGGAGTCTCTGTTTCTCTCTCTGTGTGTCTCTGTTTCTCTCACTGTGTGTCTCTGTTTCTCTCTCTCTGAGTCTCTGTATCTCTCAGTCCCAGTTTCTCTCTCTGGGAGTCTCTGTTTATCTCTCTGAGTTTCCGTTTCTCTCTCTGTGATTCGCTGTCTCTATCTCTCACAGTTCCTGTTCCTCTCTCTGTGATTCTCTGTTTCTCTCTCTGTGGGTCTCTGTCTCTCTCTCTGGGAGTCTCTGTCTCTTTCTCTGTGAGTCGCTGTCTCTATCTCTGTGAGACTCTGTTTCCCTCTCTGGGAGTCTCTGTTTCTCTCTCTGTGAGTCTCTGTTTCTCTCTCTCTCTGTGAGTCTCTGTTTCTCTCTCTGTCTTTCTCTGTTTCTCTCTCTGTGAGTCTCTGTTTCTCTCTCTGTGAGCCTTTGTTTGTCACTCTGTGAGTAACTGTTTCTCTCTCTGTGAGTCTCTGTTTCCCTCTCTGGTAGTCTCTGTTTCTCTCTCTGTGAGTCTCTGTCTCTCTCTCTCTCTCTGAGTCTCTGTCTCTCTCTCTCAGTCCCTTTTTCTCTCTCTGTAATTCTCTGTTTCTCTCTCTCTCAGTCTCTGTTTCTCTCTCTCTCTCAGTCTCTGTTTCTCTCTCTCTGTGAGTCTTTGTTTCTCTCTCTGTGAGTCCCTGTTTCTCTTTCTGAGTTTCTGTTTCCCTCTCTGTTTCTCATTCTCTTTGAGACTCTGTTTCTCTCACTGTGAGTCTCTGTCTCTCTCTCTGGGAGTCTCTGTCTCTCTCTCTGTGAGTCTCTGTTTCTCTCTCTGTGAGTAACTGTTTCTCTCTCTGTGAGTCTTTGTTTCCCTCTCTGGGAGTCTCTGTTTCTCTCTCTGTGAGTGTCTGTTTCTCTCTCTGTGAGTCTCTGTTTCTCTCTCTGTCAGTCTCTGTTTCCCTCTCTGTGAGTAACTGTTTCTCTCTGTGTGAGTAACTGTTTCTCTCTCTGTGAGTCTCTGTTTACCTCTCTGAGAGTCTCTGTTTCTCTCTCTCTGGGAGTCTCTGTTTCTCTCTCAATGGGAGTCTCTGTTTCTCTCTCTCCGTGAGTCCTTGTGTCTCTCTCTCTGTGAGTCTCTGTTTCTCTCTCGCTGGCAGTCTCTGTTTCTCTCTCTCTGTGAGTCTCTCTTTCTCTCTCTCTGTGTGTCTCTGTTTCTCTATCTTTGGGATTCTCTGTTTCTCTCTCTGTGTGTCTCTGTCTCTCTCTCTGTGAGTTTCTGTTTCTCTCTCTTTGGGAGTCTCTGTTTCTCTCTCTTTGAGTCTCTGTTTCTCTCTCTCTGAGTCTCTGTTTCTCTCAGTCCCTGTTTCTCTCTCTGGGAGTCTCTGTTTCTCTCTCTGAGTTTCCGTTTCTCTCTCTGTGATTCGCTGTCTCTATCTCTCACAGTTCCTGTTCCTCTCTCTTTGAGTATCTGTCTCTCTCTCTCTGTGAATCTCTGTTTCTCTCTCTGTGGGTCTCTGTCTCTCTCTCTGGGATTCTCTGTCTCTCTCTCTGTGAGTCGCTGTCTCTATCTCTGTGAGACACTGTTTCTCTCTCTGTGAGTAACTGTTTCTCTCTCTGTGAGTCTCTGTTTCCCTCTCTGGGAGTCTCCGTTTCTCTCTCAGTGAGTCTCTGTTTCTCTCTCTCTCTGTGAGTCTCTGTTTCTCTCGCTGTGAGTCTCTGTCTCTCTCTCTGTGAGTCTTAATTTCTCTCTCTGTGAGTCTCTGTTTCTCTCTCTGTGAGTCGCTGTCTCTATCTCTCGCAGTACCTGTTTCGCTCTCTGTGAGTCTCTGTTTCTCTCTCTGTGATTCGCTGTCTCTATCTCTCGCAGTACCTGTTTCGCTCTCTGTGAGTCTCTGTTTCTCTCTCTGTGAGTCTCTGTCTCTCTCTCTCTGTGAGTCTCTGTCTCTCTCTCTCTCAGTCCCTTTTTGTCTCTCTGTATCTCTGTTTCTCTCTCTCTCAGTCTCTGTTTCTCTCTCTCTCTCAGTCTCTGTTTCTCTCTCTCTGAGTCTCTGATTCTCTCTCTCTGTGAGTCTTTGTTTCTCTCTCTGTGAGTCCCTGTTTCTCTTTCTGAGTCTCTGTTTCCCTCTCTGTTTCCCTCTGTGAGTCTCTGTTTCTCTCTCTGTGAGTCTCTGTCTCTCTCCCTGGGAGTCTCTGTCTCTCTCTCTGTGAGTCTCTGTTTCTGTCTCTGTGAGTAACTGTTTCTCTCTCTGTGAGTCTTTGTTTCCCTCTCTGGGAGTCTCTGTTTCTCTCTCTGTGAGTCTCTGTTTCTCTCTCTGTGAGTCTCTGTTTCTATCTCTGTCAGTCTCTGTTTCCCTCTCTGTGAGTAACTGTTTCTCTCTCTGTGAGTCTCTGTTTCCCTCTCTGGGAGTCTCTGTTTCTCTCTCTCTGGGAGTCTCTGTTTCTCTCACTCTGGGAGTCTCTGTTTCTCTCTCTCCGGGAGTCTCCGTGTCTCTCTCTCTGTGAGTCTCTGTTTCTCTCTCTCTGGGAGTCTCTGTTTCTCTCTCTCCGTGAGTCTCTCTTTCTCTCTCTCTGTGAGTCTCTGTTTCTCTCTCTTTGGGAGTCTCTGTTTCTCTCTCTGTGTGTCTCTGTCTCTCTCTCTGTGAGTTTCTGTTTCTCTCTCTTTGGGAGTCTCTGTTTCTCTCTCTGTGAGTCTCTGTTTCTCTCTCTGTGTGTCTCTGTTTCTATCTGTCTGAGTCTCTGTTTCTCTCAGTCCCTGTTTCTCTCTCTGGGAGTCTCTTTTCTCTCTCTGAGTTTCCGTTTCTCTCTCTGTGATTCGCTGTCTCTATCTCTCACAGTTCCTGTTCCTCTCTCTTTGAGTATCTGTCTCTCTCTCTCTGTGATTCTCTGTTTCTCTCTCTGCGGGTCTCTGTCTCTCTCTCTGGGAGTCTCTGTCTCTCTCTCTGTGATTCGCTGTCTCTATCTCTGTGAGACTCTGTTTCTCTCTCTGTGAGTAACTGTTTCTCTCTCTGTGAGTCTCTGTTTCCCTCTCTGGGAGTCTCCGTTTCTCTCTCTGCGAGTCTCTGTTTCTCTCTCTCTCTGTGAGTCTCTGTTTCTCTCTCTGTCAGTCTCTGTTTCTCTCTCTGTGAGTCTCTGTTTCTCTCTCTGTGAGCCTTTGTTTCTCTCTCTGTGAGTAACTGTTTCTCTCTCTGTGAGTCTCTGTTTCCCTCTCTGGGAGTCTCTGATTCTCTCTCTGTGAGTCTCTGTTTCTCTCTCTGTGAGTCTCGGTTTCTCTCTCTGTGAATAACTGTTTCTCTCTCTGTGAGTCTCTGTTTCTCTCTCTGTCAGTCTCTGTTTCCCTCTCTGTGAGTAACTGTTTCTCTCTCTGTGAGTCTCTGTTTCCCTCTCTGGGAGTCTCTGTTTCTCTCTCTGTGAGTAACTGTTTCCCTCTCTGGGAGTCTCTGTTTCTCTCTCTGTGAGTCTCTGTTTCTCTCTCTGTGAGTCTCTGTTTCTCTCTCTGTGAGTCTCTGTTTCTCTCTCTGTCAGTCTCTGTTTCCCTCTCTGTGAGTAACTGTTTTTCTCTCTGTGAGTCTCTGTTTCCCTCTCTGGGAGTCTCTGTTTCTCTCTCTCTGGGAGTCTCTGTTTCTCTCTCTCTGGGAGTCTCTGTTTCTATCTCTCCGTGAGTCTCTGTGTCTCGCTCTCTGTGAGTCTCTGTTTCTCTCTCTCTGGGAGTCTCTGTTTCTCTCTCTCCGAAAGTCTCTCTTTCTCTCTCTCTGTGATTCTCTGTTTCTCTCTCTTTGGGAGTCTCTGTTTCTCTCTCTGTGAGTCTCTGTTTCTCTCACTGTGTGTCTCTGTTTCTCTCTCTCTGAGTCTCTGTATCTCTCAGTCCCAGTTTCTCTCTCTGGGAGTCTCTGTTTATCTCTCTGAGTTTCCGTTTCTCTCTCTGTGATTCGCTGTCTCTATCTCTCACAGTTCCTGTTCCTCTCTCTGTGATTCTCTGTTTCTCTCTCTGTGGGTCTCTGTATCTCTCTCTGGGAGTCTCTGTCTCTTTCTCTGTGAGTCGCTGTCTCTATCTCTGTGAGACTCTGTTTCCCTCTCTGGGAGTCTCTGTTTCTCTCTCTGTGAGTCTCTGTTTCTCTCTCTCTCTGTGAGTCTCTGTTTCTCTCTCTGTCTTTCTCTGTTTCTCTCTCTGTGAGTCTCTGTTTCTCTCTCTGTGAGCCTTTGTTTGTCTCTCTGTGAGTAACTGTTTCTCTCTCTGTGAGTCTCTGTCTCTCTCTCTCTGTGAGTCTCTGTCTCTCTCTCTCAGTCCCTTTTTCTCTCTCTGTAATTCTCTGTTTCTCTCTCTCTCAGTCTCTGTTTCTCTCTCTCTCTCAGTCTCTGTTTCTCTCTCTCTGTGAGTCTTTGTTTCTCTCTCTGTGAGTCCCTGTTTCTCTTTCTGAGTTTCTGTTTCCCTCTCTGTTTCTCTCTCTCTCTTTGAGTCTCTGTTTCTCTCACTGTGAGTCTCAGTCTCTCTCTCTGGGAGTCTCTGTCTCTCTCTCTGTGAGTCTCTGTTTCTCTCTCTGTGAGTAACTGTTTCTCTCTCTGTGAGTCTTTGTTTCCCTCTCTGGGAGTCTCTGTTTCTCTCTCTGTGAGTCTCTGTTTCTCTCTCTGTGAGTCTCTGTTTCTCTCTCTGTCAGTCTCTGTTTCCCTCTCTGTGAGTAACTGTTTCTCTCTCTGAGAGTCTCTGTTTCCCTCTCTGAGAGTGTCTGTTTCTCTCTCTCTGGGAGTCTCTGTTTCTCTCTCAATGGGAGTCTCTGTTTCTCTCTCTCCGTGAGTCTCTGTGTCTCTCTCTCTGTGAGTCTCTGTTTCTCTCTCTCTGGGAGTCTCTGTTTCTCTCTCTCTGGGAGTCTCTCTTTCTCTCTCTCTGTGAGTCTCTGTTTCTCTATCTTTGGGATTCTCTGTTTCTCTCTCTGTGTGTCTCTGTCTCTCTCTCTGTGAGTTTCTGTTTCTCTCCCTTTGGGAGTCTCTGTTTCTCTCTCTGTGAGTCTCTGTTTCTCTCTCTCTGAGTCTCTGTTTCTCTCAGTCCCTGTTTCTCTCTCTGGGAGTCTCTGTTTCTCTCTCTGAGTTTCCGTTTCTCTCTCTGTGTTTCGCTGTCTCTATCTCTCACAGTTCCTGTTCCTCTCTCTTTGAGTATCTGTCTCTCTCTCTCTGTGATTCTCTGTTTCTCTCTCTGTGGGTCTCTGTCTCTCTCTCTGGGATTCTCTGTCTCTCTCTCTGTGAGTCGCTGTCTCTATCTCTGTGAGACACTGTTTCTCTCTCTGTGAGTAACTGTTTCTCTCTCTGTGAGTCTCTGTTTCCCTCTCTGGGAGTCTCCGTTTCTCTCTCAGTGAGTCTCTGTTTCTCTCTCTCTCTGTGAGTCTCTGTTTCTCTCGCTGTGAGTCTCTGTCTCTCTCTCTGTGAGTCTTAATTTCTCTCTCTGTGAGTCTCTGTTTCTCTCTCTGTGAGTCGCTGTCTCTATCTCTCGCAGTACCTGTTTCGCTCTCTGTGAGTCTCTGTTTCTCTCTCTGTTAGTCTCTGTCTCTCTCTCTCTGTGAGTCTCTGTCTCTCTCTCTCTCAGTCCCTTTTTCTCTCTCTGTAATTCTCTGTTTCTCTCTCTCTCAGTCTCTGTTTCTCTCTCTCTGAGTGTCTGATTCTCTCTCTCTGTGAGTCTTTGTTTCTCTCTCTGTGAGTCCCTGTTTCTCTTTCTGAGTCTCTGTTTCCCTCTCTGTTTCCCTCTCTCTGTGAGTCTCTGTTTCTCTCACTGTGAGTCTCTGTCTCTCTCTCTGGGAGACTCTGTCTCTGTCTCTGTGAGTCTCTGTTTCTCTCTCTGTGAGTAACTGTTTCCCTCTCTGTGAGTAACTGTTTCTCTCTCTGTGAGTCTCTGTTTCCCTCTCTGGGAGTCTCTGTTTCTCTCTCTCTGGGAGTCTCTGTTTCTCTCTCTCCGGGAGTCTCTGTGTCTCTCTCTCTGTGAGTCTCTGTTTCTCTCTCTCTGGGAGTCTCTGTTTCTCTCTCTCCGTGAGGCTCTCTTTCTCTCTCTCTGTGAGTCTCTTTTTCTCTCTCTTTGGGAGTCTCTGTTTCTCTCTCTGTGTGTCTCTGTCTCTATCTCTGTGAGTTTCTGTTTCTCTCTCTTTGGGAGTCTCTGTTTCTCTCTCTGTGAGTCTCTGTTTCTCTCTCTGTGTGTCTCTGTTTCTCTCTGTCTGAGTCTCTGTTTCTCTCAGTCCCTGTTTCTCTCTCTGGGAGTCTCTGTTTCTCTCTCTGAGTTTCCGCTTCTCTCTCTGTGATTCGCTGTCTCTATCTCTCACAGTTCCTGTTCCTCTCTCTTTGAGTATCTGTCTCTCTCTCTGTGATTCTCTGTTTCTCTCTCTGTGGGTCTCTTTCTCTCTCTCTGGGAGTCTCTGTCTCTCTCTCTGTGAGTCGCTGTCTCTATCTCTGTGAGACTCTGTTTCTCTCTCTGTGAGTAACTGTTTCTCTCTCTGTGAGTCTCTGTTTCCCTCTCTGGGAGTCTCTGTTTCTCTCTCTGCGAGTCTCTGTTTCTCTCTCTCTCTGTGAGTCTCTGTTTCTCTCTCTGTCAGTCTCTGTTTCTCTCTCTGTGAGTCTCTGTTTCTCTCTCTGTGAGCCTTTGTTTCTCTCTCTGTGAGTAACTGTTTCTCTCTCTGTGAGTCTCTGTTTCCCTCTCTGGGAGTCTCTGTTTCTCTCTCTGTGAGTCTCTGTTTCTCTCTCTGTGAGTCTCTGTTTCTCTCTCTGTGAATAACTGTTTCTCTCTCTGTGAGTCTCTGTTTCTCTCTCTGTCAGTCTCAGTTTCCCTCTCTGCTAGTAACTGTTTCTCTCTCTGTGAGTCTCTGTTTCCCTCTCTGGGAGTCTCTGTTTCTCTCTCTGTGAGTAACTGTTTCCCTCTCTGGGAGCCTCTGTTTCTCTCTCTGTGAGTCTCTGTTTCTCTCTCTGTGAGTCTCTGTTTCTCTCTCTGTGAGTCTCTGTTTCTCTCTCTGTCAGTCTCTGTTTCCCTCTCTGTGAGTAACTGTTTTTCTCTCTGTGAGTCTCTGTTTCCCTCTCTGGGAGTCTCTGTTTCTCTCTCTCTGGGAGTCTCTGTTTCTCTCTCTCTGGGAGTCTCTGTTTCTCTCTCTCCGTGAGTCTCTGTGTCTCTCTCTCTGTGAGTCTCTGTTTCTCTCTCTCTGGGAGTCTCTATTTCTCTGCCTCCGTGACTCTCTCTTTCTCTCTCTCTGTGAGTCTCTGTTTCTCTCTCTTTGGGAGTCTCTGTTTCTCTCTCTGTGAGTCTCTGTTTCTCTCTCTCTGAGTCTCTGTTTCTCTCTCTTTGGGAGTCTCTGTTTCTCTCTCTGTGAGTCTCTGTTTCTCTCTCTGTCAGTCTCTGTTTCCCTCTCTGTGAGTAACTGTTTCTCTCTCTGTGAGTCTCTGTTTCCCTCTCTGGGAGTCTCTGTTTCTCTCTCTGTGAGTAACTGTTTCTCTCTCTGTGAGTCTCTGTTTCCCTCTCTGTGAGTAACTGTTTCTCTCTCTGTGAGTCGCTGTCTCTATCTCTCGCAGTTCCTGTTTCTCTCTCTGTGAGTCTCGGTTTCTCTCTCTCAGTCCCTGTTTCTCTCTCTGTGAGTCTCGGATTCTCTCTCTCTGTCCCTGTTTCTCTCTCTGTGAGTCTCTGTTTCTCTCTCTGTCAGTCTCTGTTTCCCTCTCTGTGAGTAACTGTTTCTCTCTCTGTGAGTCTCTGTTTCTCTCTCTGTGAGTCTCTGTTTCTCTCTCTCTGGGAGTCTCTGTTTCTCTCTCTCTGGGAGTCTCTGTTTCTCTCTCTCCGGGAGTCTCTGTGTCTCTCTCTCTGTGACTCTCTGTTTCTCTCTCTCTGGGAGTCTCTGTTTCTCTATCTCCGTGAGTCTCTCTTTCTCTCTCTCTGTGAGTCTCTGTTTCTCTCTCTTTGGGAGTCTTTGTTTCTCTCTCTGTGTGTCTCTGTCTCTCTCTCTGTGAGTTTCTTTTTCTCTCTCTTTGGGTGGCTCTGTTTCTCTCTCTGAGTCTCTGTTTCTCTCTCTGTTTGTCTCTGTTTCTCTCTCTCTGAGTTCTGTTTCTCTCAGTCCTTGTTTCTCTCTCTGGGAGTCTCTGTTTCTCTCTCTGAGTTTACGTTTCTCTCTCTGTGATTCGCTGTCTCTATCTCTCACAGTTCCTGTTCCTCTCTCTTTGAGTATCTGTCTCTCTCTCTCTGTGATTTTCTGTTTCTCTCTCTGTGGGTCTCTGTCTCTCTCTCTCTGGGATTCTCTGTCTCCCTCTCTGTGAGTCGCTGTCTCTATCTCTGTGAGACTCTGTTTCTCTCTCTGTGAGTAACTGTTTCTCTCTCTGTGAGTCTCTGTTTCCCTCTCTGGGAGTCTCTGTTTCTCTCTCAGTGAGTCTCTGTTTCTCTCTCTCTCTGTGAGTCTCTGTTACTCTCGCTGTGTTTCTCTGTCTCTCTCTCTGTGAGTCTTAATTTCTCTCTCTGTGAGTCTCTGTTTCTCTCTCTGTGAGTCGCTGTCTCTATCTCTCGCAGTACCTGTTTCGCTCTCTGTGAGTATCTGTTTCTCTCTCTGTGAGTCTCTGTCTCTCTCTCTCTGTGAGTCTCTGTCTCTCTCTCTCTCAGTCCCTTTTTCTCTCTCTGTAATTCTCTGTTTCTCTCTCTCTCAGTCTCTGTTTCTCTCTCTCTCTCAGTCTCTGTTTCTCTCTCTCTGAGTCTCTGATTCTCTCTCTCTGTGAGTCTTTGTTTCTCTCTCTGTGAGTCCCTGTTTCTCTTTCTGAGTCTCTGTTTCCCTCTCTGTTTCCCTCTCTCTGTGAGTCTCTGTTTCTGTCACTGTGAGTCTCTGTCTCTCTCTCTGGGAGTCTCTGTCTCTCTCTCTGTGAGTCTCTGTTTCTCTCTCTGTGAGTAACTGTTTCTCTCTCTGTGAGTCTTTGTTTCCCTCTCTGGGAGTCTCTGTTTCTCTCTCTGTGAGTCTCTGTTTCTCTCTCTGTCAGTCTCTGTTTCCCTCTCTGTGAGTAACTGTTTCTCTCTCTGTGAGTCTCTGTTTCCCTCTCTGGGAGTCTCTGTTTCTCTCTCTCTGGGAGTCTCTGTTTCTCTTTCTCTGGGAGTCTCTGTTTCTCTCTCTCCGGGAGTCTCTGTGTCTCTCTCTCTGTGAGTCTCTGTTTCTCTCTCTCTGTGAGTCTCTGTTTCTCTCTCTTTGGGAGTCTCTGTTTCTCTCTCTGTGTGTCTCTGTCTCTCTCTCTGTGAGTTTCTTTTTCTCTCTCTTTGGGTGGCTCTGTTTCTCTCTCTGAGTCTCTGTTTCTCTCTCTGTTTGTCTCTGTTTCTCTCTCTCTGAGTTCTGTTTCTCTCAGTCCTTGTTTCTCTCTCTGGGAGTCTCTGTTTCTCTCTCTGAGTTTACGTTTCTCTCTCTGTGATTCGCTGTCTCTATCTCTCACAGTTCTTGTTCCTCTCTCTTTGAGTATCTGTCTCTCTCTCTCTGTGATTTTCTGTTTCTCTCTCTGTGGGTCTCTGTCTCTCTCTCTGGGATTCTCTGTCTCCCTCTCTGTGAGTCGCTGTCTCTATCTCTGTGAGACTCTGTTTCTCTCTCTGTGAGTAACTGTTTCTCTCTCTGTGAGTCTCTGTTTCCCTCTCTGGGAGTCTCTGTTTCTCTCTCAGTGAGTCTCTGTTTCTCTCTCTCTCTCTGTGAGTCTCTGTTACTCTCGCTGTGTTTCTCTGTCTCTCTCTCTGTGAGTCTTAATTTCTCTCTCTGTGAGTCTCTGTTTCTCTCTCTGTGAGTCGCTGTCTCTATCTCTCGCAGTACCTGTTTCGCTCTCTGTGAGTCTCTGTTTCTCTCTCTGTGAGTCTCTGTCTCTCTCTCTCTGTGAGTCTCTGTCTCTCTCTCTCTCAGTCCCTTTTTCTCTCTCTGTAATTCTCTGTTTCTCTCTCTCTCAGTCTCTGTTTCTCTCTCTCTCTCAGTCTCTGTTTCTCTCTCTCTGAGTCTCTGATTCTCTCTCTCTGTGAGTCTTTGTTTCTCTCTCTGTGAGTCCCTGTTTCTCTTTCTGAGTCTCTGTTTCCCTCTCTGTTTCCCTCTCTCTGTGAGTCTCTGTTTCTGTCACTGTGAGTCTCTGTCTCTCTCTCTGGGAGTCTCTGTCTCTCTCTCTGTGAGTCTCTGTTTCTCTCTCTGTGAGTAACTGTTTCTCTCTCTGTGAGTCTTTGTTTCCCTCTCTGGGAGTCTCTGTTTCTCTCTCTGTGAGTCTCTGTTTCTCTCTCTGTCAGTCTCTGTTTCCCTCTCTGTGAGTAACTGTTTCTCTCTCTGTGAGTCTCTGTTTCCCTCTCTGGGAGTCTCTGTTTCTCTCTCTCTGGGAGTCTCTGTTTCTCTTTCTCTGGGAGTCTCTGTTTCTCTCTCTCCGGGAGTCTCTGTGTCTCTCTCTCTGTGAGTCTCTGTTTCTCTCTCTCTGTGAGTCTCTGTTTCTCTCTCTTTGGGAGTCTCTGTTTGTCTCTCTGTGAGTCTCTGTCTCTCTCTCTGTGAGTTTCTGTTTCTCTCTCTTTGGGAGTCTCTGTTTCTCTCTCTGTGAGTCTCTATTTCTCTCTCTGTGTGTCTCTGTTTCTCTCTGTCTGAGTCTCTGTTTCCCTCAGTCCCTGTTTCTCTCTCTGTCAGTCTCTGTTTCTCTCTCTGAGTTTCCGTTTCTCTCTCTGTGATTCGCTGTCTCTATCTCTCACAGTTCCTGTTCCTCTCTCTTTGAGTATCTGTCTCTCTCTCTCTGTGATTCTCTGTTTCTCTCTCTGCGGGTCTCTGTCTCTCTCTCTGTGAGACTCTGTTTCTCTCTCTGTGAGTAACTGTTTCTCTCTCTGTGAGTCTCTGTTTCCCTCTCTGGGAGTCTCTGTTTCTCTCTCTGCGAGTCTCTGTTTCTCTCTCTCTCTGTGAGTCTCTGTTTCTCTCTCTGTCAGTCTCTGTTTCTCTCTCTGTGAGTCTCTGTTTCTCTCTCTGTGAGCCTTTGTTTCTCTCTCTGTGAGTAACTGTTTCTCTCTCTGTGAGTCTCTGTTTCACTCTCTGGGAGTCTCTGTTTCTCTCTCTGTGAGTCTCTGTTTCTCTCTCTGTGAGGCTCTGTTTCTCTCTCTGTGAATAACTGTTTCTCTCTCTGTGAGTCTCTGTTTCTCTCTCTGTCAGTCTCTGTTTCCCTCTCTGTGAGTAACTGTTTCTCTCTCTGTGAGTCTCTGTTTCCCTCTCTGGGAGTCTCTGTTTCTCTCTCTGTGAGTAACTGTTTCCCTCTCTGGGAGTCTATGTTTCTCTCTCTGTGAGTCTCTGTTTCTCTCTCTGTGAGTCTCTGTTTCTCTCTCTGTCAGTCTGTGTTTCTCTCTCTGTGAGTAACTGTTTTTCTCTCTGTGAGTCTCTGTTTCCCTCTCTGGGAGTCTCTGTTTCTCTCTCTCTTGAGTCTCTGTTTCTCTCTCTCCGTGAGTCTCTGTGTCTCTCTCTCTGTGAGTCTCTGTTTCTCTCTCTCTGGGAGTCTCTGTTTCTTTCTCTCCGTGAGTCTCTCTTTCTCTCTCTCTGTGAGTCTCTGTTTCTCTCTCTTTGGGAGTCTCTGTTTCTCTCTCTGTGAGTCTCTGTTTCTCTCTCTCTGAGTCTCTGTTTCTCTCTCTTTGGGAGTCTCTGTTTCTCTCTCTGTGAGTCTCTGTTTCTCTCTCTGTGTGTCTCTGTTTCTCTCTCTCTGAGTCTCTGTTTCTCTCAGTCCCTGTTTCTCTCTCTGGGAGTCTCTGTTTATCTCTCTGAGTTTCCGTTTCTCTCTCTGTGATTCGCTGTCTCTGTCTCTCACAGTTCCTGTTCCTCTCTCTGTGAGTCTCTCTCTCTCTCTGTTATTCTCTGTTTCTCTCTCTGTGGGTCTCTGTCTCTCTCTCTGGGCGTCTCTGTCTCTTTCTCTGTGAGTCGCTGTCTCTATCTCTGTGAGACTCTGTTTCCCTCTCTGGGAGTCTCTGTTTCTCTCTCTGTGAGTCTCTGTTCCTCTCTCTCTCTGTGAGTCTCTGTTTCTCTCTCTGTCTTTCTCTGTGAGTCTCTGTTTCTCTCTCTGTGAGCCTTTGTCTCTCTGTGAGTAACTGTTCCTCTCTCTGTGAGTCTCTGTTTCCCTCTCTGGTAGTCTCTGTTTCTCTCTCTGTGAGTCTCTGTCTTCTCTCTCTGTGAAACTCTGTCTCTCTCTCTCAGTCCCTTTTTCTCTCTCTGTAATTCTCTGTTTCTCTCTCTCTCAGTCTCTGTTTCTCTCTCTCTCTCTCTCAGTCTCTGTTTCTCTCTCTCTCAGTCTCTGTTTCTCTCTCTCTGTGAGTCTTTGTTTCTCTCTCTGTGAGTCCCTGTTTCTCTTTCTGAGTCTCTGTTTCCCTCTCTGTTTCTCTCTCTCTGTGAGTCACTGTTTCTCTCACTGTGAGTCTCTGTCTCTCTCTCTGGGAGTCTCTGTCTCTCTCTCTGTGAGTCTCTGTTTCTCTCTCTGTGAGTAACTGTTTCTCTCTCTGTGAGTCTCTGTTTCCCTCTCTGGGAGTCTCTGTTTCTCTCTCTGTGAGTCGCTGTCTCTATCTCTCGCAGTTCCTGTTTCTCTCTCTGTGAGTCTCGGTTTCTCTCTCGCAGTCCCTGTTTCTCTCTCTGTGAGTCTCGGTTTCTCTCTCTCTGTCCCTGTTTCTCTCTCTGTGAGTCTCTGTTTCTCTCTCATTCCCTGTTTCTCTCTCTGTGAGTCTCTGTTTCTCTCTCTGTCAGTCTCTGTTTCCCTCTCTGTGAGTAACTGTTTCTCTCTCTGTGAGTCTCTGTTTCCCTCTCTGGGAGTCTCTGTTTCTCTCTCTCTGGGAGTCTCTGTTTCTCTCTCTCCGTGAGTCTCTCTTTCTCTCTCTCTGTGAGTCTCTGTTTCTCTCTCTTTGGGAGTCTCTGTTTCTCTCTCTGTGTGTCTCTGTCTCTCTCTCTGTGAGTTTCTGTTTCTCTTTGGGAGTCTCTGTTTCTCTCTCTGTGAGTCTCTGTTTCTCTCTCTGTGTGTCTCTGTTTCTCTCTGTCTGAGTCTTTGTTTCTCTCAGTCCCTGTTTCTCTCTCTGGGAGTCTCTGTTTCTCTCTCTGAGTTTCCGTTTCTCTCTCTGTGATTCGCTGTCTCTATCTCTCACAGTTCCTGTTCCTCTCTCTTTGAGTATCTGTCTCTCTCTCTCTGATTCTCTGTTTCTCTCTCTGCAGGTCTCTGTCTCTCTCTCTGGGAGTCTCTGTCTCTCTCTCTGTGAGTCGCTGTCTCTATCTCTGTGAGACTCTGTTTCTCTCTCTGTGAGTAACTGTTTCTCTCTCTGTGAGTCTCTGTTCCCCTCTCTGGGAGTCTCTGTTTCTCTCTCTGCGAGTCTCTGTTTCTCTCTCTCTCTGTGAGTCTCTGTTTCTCTCTCTGTCAGTCTCTGTTTCTCTCTCTGTGAGTCTCTGTTTCTCTCTCTGTGAGCCTTTGTTTCTCTCTCTGTGAGTAACTGTTTCTCTCTCTGTGAGTCTCTGTTTCCCTCTCTGAGTCTCTGTTTCTCTCTCTGTGAGTCTCTGTTTCTCTCTCTGCGAGTCTCTGTTTCTCTCTCTGTGAATAACTGTTTCTCTCTCTGTGAGTCTCTGTTTCTCTCTCTGTAAGTCTCTGTTTCCCTCTCTGTGAGAAACTGTTTCTCTCTATGTGAGTCTCTGTTTCCCTCTCTGGGAGTCTCTGTTTCTCTCTCTGTGAGTAACTGTTTCCCTCTCTGGGAGTCTCTGTTTCTCTCTCTGGGAGTCTCTGTTTCTCTCTCTGTGAGTCTCTGTTTCTCTCTCTGTCAGTCTCTGTTTCCCTCTCTGTGAGTAACTGTTTTTCTCTCTGTGAGTCTCTGTTTCCCTCTCTGGGAGTCTCTGTTTCTCTCTCTCTGGGAGTCTCTGTTTCTCTCTCTCTGGGAGTCTCTGTTTCTCTCTCTCCGTGAGTCTCCGTGTCTCTCTCTCTGTGAGTCTCTGTTTCTCTCTCTCTGGGAGTCTCTGTTTCTCTCTCTCCGTGAGTCTCTCTTTCTCTCTCTCTGTGAGTCTCTGTTTCTCTCTCTTTGGGAGTCTCTGTTTCTCTCTCTTTGGGAGTCTCTGTTTCTCTCTCTGTGAGTCTCTGTTTCTCTCTCTCTGAGTCTCTGTTTCTCTCTCTGTGAGTCTCTGTTTCTCTCTCTCTGAGTCTCTGTTTCTCTCTCTTTGGGAGTCTCTGTTTCTCTCTCTTTGAGTCTCTGTTCCTCTCTCTGTGAGTCTCTGTCTCTCTCTCTCTGTGATTCTCTGTTTCTCTCTCTGTGGGTCTCTGTCTCTCTCTCTGTGAATCTCTGTTTGTCTCTCTCTGTGAGTCGCTGTCTCTATCTCTCATAATTCCTGTTTCTCCCTCTGTGAGTCTCTGTTTCTCTCTCTGTGAGTCTCTGTCTCTCTCTCTGTGAGTCTCTGTCACTCTCTCTGTGAGTCTCTGTCTTTCTCTCTCAGTCCCTTTTTCTCTCTCTGTGAGTCTTAATTTCTCTCTCTGTGAGTCTCTGTTTCTCTCTCTGTGAGTCTCTGTCTCTCTCTCTCTGTGAGTCTCTGTCTCTCTCTCTCAGTCCCTTTTTCTCTCTCTGTAATTCTCTGGTTCTCTCTCTCTCAGTCTCTGTTTCTCTCTCTCTGAGTCTCTGATTCTCTCTCTCTGTGAGTCTTTGTTTCTCTCTCTGTGAGTCCCTGTTTCTTTTTCTGAGTCTCTGTTTCCCTCTCTGTTTCACTCTCTCTGTGAGTCTCTGTTTCTCTCACTGTGAGTCTCTGTCTCTCTCTCTGGGAGTCTCTGTCTCTCTCTCTGTGAGTCTCTGTTTCTCTCTCTGTGAGTAACTGTTTCTCTCTCTGTGAGTCTCTGTCTCTCTCTCTGGGAGTCTCTGTCTCTCTCTCTGTGAGTCTCTGTTTCTCTCTCTGTGAGTAACTGTTTCTCTCTCTGTGAGTCTCTGTTTCTCTCTCTGTGAGTCTCTGTTTCTCTCTCTTTGGGAGTCTCTGTTTCTCTCTCTGTGAGTCTCTGTTTCTCTCTCTCTGAGTCTCTGTTTCTCTCTCTTTGGGAGTCTCTGTTTCTCTCTCTGTGAGTCTCTGTTTCTCTCTCTGTCAGTCTCTGTTTCCCTCTCTGTGAGTAACTGTTTCTCTCTCTGTGAGTCTCTGTTTCCCTCTCTGTGAGTAACTGTTTCTCTCTCTGTTAGTCGCTGTCTCTATCTCTCACAGTTCCTGTTTCTCTCTCTGTGAGTCTCGGTTTCTCTCTCTCAGTCCCTGTTTCTCTCTCTGTGAGTCTCGGTTTCTCTCTCTCTGTCCCTGTTTCTCTCTCTGTGAGTCTCTGTTTCTCTCTCTGTCAGTCTCTGTTTCCCTCTCTGTGAGTAACTGTTTCTCTCTCTGTGAGTCTCTGTTTCTCTCTCTGTGAGTCTCTGTTTCTCTCTCTCTGGGGGTCTCTGTTTCTCTCTCTCCTGGAGTCTCTGTTTCTCTCTCTCCGGGAGTCTCTGTGTCTCTCTCTCTGTGAGTCTCTGTTTCTCTCTCTCTGGGTTTCTCTGTTTCTCTATCTCCGTGAGTCTCTCTTTCTCTCTCTCTGTGAGTCTCTGTTTCTCTCTCTTTGGGAGTCTTTGTTTCTCTCTCTGTGTGTCTCTGTCTCTCTCTCTGTGAGTTTCTTTTTCTCTCTCTTTGGGAGGCTCTGTTTCTCTCTCTGAGTCTCTGTTTCTCTCTCTGTTTGTCTCTGTTTCTCTCTCTCTGAGTTCTGTTTCTCTCTGTCCTTGTTTCTCTCTCTGGGAGTCTCTGTTTCTCTCTCTGAGTTTACGTTTCTCTCTCTGTGATTCGCTGTCTCTATCTCTCACAGTTCCTGTTCCTCTCTCTTTGAGTATCTGTCTCTCTCTCTCTGTGATTTTCTGTTTCTCTCTCTGTGGGTCTCTCTCTCTCTCTCTGGGATTCTCTGTCTCCCTCTCTGTGAGTCGCTGTCTCTATCTCTGTGAGACTCTGTTTCTCTCTCTGTGAGTAACTGTTTCTCTCTCTGTGAGTCTCTGTTTCCCTCTCTGGGAGTCTCTGTTTCTCTCTCAGTGAGTCTCTGTTTCTCTCTCTCTCTGTGAGTCTCTGTTACTCTCGCTGTGTTTCTCTGTCTCTCTCTCTGTGAGTCTTAATTTCTCTCTCTGTGAGTCTCTGTTTCTCTCTCTGTGAGTCGCTGTCTCTATCTCTCGCAGTACCTGTTTCGCTCTCTGTGAGTCTCTGTTTCTCTCTCTGTGAGTCTCTGTCTCTCTCTCTCTGTGAGTCTCTGTCTCTCTCTCTCTCAGTCCCTTTTTCTCTCTCTGTAATTCTCTGTTTCTCTCTCTCTCAGTCTCTGTTTCTCTCTCTCTCTCAGTCTCTGTTTCTCTCTCTCTGAGTCTCTGATTCTCTCTCTCTGTGAGTCTTTGTTTCTCTCTCTGTGAGTCCCTGTTTCTCTTTCTGAGTCTCTGTTTCCCTCTCTGTTTCCCTCTCTCTGTGAGTCTCTGTTTCTGTCACTGTGAGTCTCTGTCTCTCTCTCTGGGAGTCTCTGTCTCTCTCTCTGTGAGTCTCTGTTTCTCTCTCTGTGAGTAACTGTTTCTCTCTCTGTGAGTCTTTGTTTCCCTCTCTGGGAGTCTCTGTTTCTCTCTCTGTGAGTCTCTGTGTCTCTCTCTGTCAGTCTCTGTTTCCCTCTCTGTGAGTAACTGTTTCTCTCTCTGTGAGTCTCTGTTTCCCTCTCTGGGAGTCTCTGTTTCTCTCTCTCTGGGAGTCTCTGTTTCTCTCTCTCTGGGAGTCTCTGTTTCTCTCTCTCCGGGAGTCTCTGTGTCTCTCTCTCTGTGAGTCTCTGTTTCTCTCTCTCTGTGAGTCTCTGTTTCTCTCTCTTTGGGAGTCTCTGTTTCTCTCTCTGTGTGTCTCTGTCTCTCTCTCTGTGAGTTTCTGTTTCTCTCTCTTTGAGAGTCTCTGTTTCTCTCTCTGTGAGTCTCTATTTCTCTCTCTGTGTGTCTCTGTTTCTCTCTGTCTGAGTCTCTGTTTCTCTCAGTCCCTGTTTCTCTCTCTGTCAGTCTCTGTTTCTCTCTCTGAGTTTCCGTTTCTCTCTCTGTGATTCGCTGTCTCTATCTCTCACAGTTCCTGTTCCTCTCTCTTTGAGTATCTGTCTCTCTCTCTCTGTGATTCTCTGTTTCTCTCTCTGCGGGTCTCTGTCTCTCTCTCTGTGAGACTCTGTTTCTCTCTCTGTGAGTAACTGTTTCTCTCTCTGTGAGTCTCTGTTTCCCTCTCTGGGAGTCTCTGTTTCTCTCTCTGCGAGTCTCTGTTTCTCTCTCTCTCTGTGAGTCTCTGTTTCTCTCTCTGTCAGTCTCTGTTTCTCTCTCTGTGAGTCTCTGTTTCTCTCTCTGTGAGCCTTTGTTTCTCTCTCTGTGAGTAACTGTTTCTCTCTCTGTGAGTCTCTGTTTCCCTCTCTGGGAGTCTCTGTTTCTCTCTCTGTGAGTCTCTGTTTCTCTCTCTGTGAGGCTCTGTTTCTCTCTCTGTGAATAACTGTTTCTCTCTCTGTGAGTCTCTGTTTCTCTCTCTGTCAGTCTCTGTTTCCCTCTCTGTGAGTAACTGTTTCTCTCTCTGTGAGTCTCTGTTTCCCTCTCTGGGAGTCTCTGTTTCTCTCTCTGTGAGTAACTGTTTCCCTCTCTGGGAGTCTATGTTTCTCTCTCTGTGAGTCTCTGTTTCTCTCTCTGTGAGTCTCTGTTTCTCTCTCTGTCAGTCTCTGTTTCCCTCTCTGTGAGTAACTGTTTTTCTCTCTGTGAGTCTCTGTTTCCCTCTCTGGGAGTCTCTGTTTCTCTCTCTCTTGAGTCTCTGTTTCTCTCTCTCCGTGAGTCTCTGTGTCTCTCTCTCTGTGAGTCTCTGTTTCTCTCTCTCTCGGAGTCTCTGTTTCTTTCTCTCCGTGAGTCTCTCTTTCTCTCTCTCTGTGAGTCTCTGTTTCTCTCTCTTTGGGAGTCTCTGTTTCTCTATCTGTGAGTCTCTGTTTCTCTCTCTCTGAGTCTTGTTTCTCTCTCTTTGGGAGTCTCTGTTTCTCTCTCTGTGAGTCTCTGTTTCTCTCTCTGTGTGTCTCTGTTTCTCTCTCTCTGAGTCTCTGTTTCTCTCAGTCCCTGTTTCTCTCTCTGGGAGTCTCTCTCTCTCTCTCTCTGTTATTCTCTGTTTCTCTCTCTGTTGGTCTCTGTCTCTCTCTCTGGGCGTCTCTGTCTCTTTCTCTGTGAGTCGCTGTCTCTATCTCTGTGAGACTCTGTTTCCCTCTCTGGGAGTCTCTGTTTCTCTCTCTGTGAGTCTCTGTTTCTCTCTCTCTCTGTGAGTCTCTGTTTCTCTCTCTGTCTTTCTCTGTGAGTCTCTGTTTCTCTCTCTGTGAGCCTTTGTCTCTCTGTGAGTAACTGTTCCTCTCTCTGTGAGTCTCTGTTTCCCTCTCTGGTAGTCTCTGTTTCTCTCTCTGTGAGTCTCTGTCTTCTCTCTCTGTGAAACTCTGTCTCTCTCTCTCAGTCCCTTTTTCTCTCTCTGTAATTCTCTGTTTCTCTCTCTCTCAGTCTCTGTTTCTCTCTCTCTCTCTCTCAGTCTCTGTTTCTCTCTCTCTCAGTCTCTGTTTCTCTCTCTCTGTGAGTCTTTGTTTCTCTCTCTGTGAGTCCCTGTTTCTCTTTCTGAGTCTCTGTTTCCCTCTCTGTTTCTCTCTCTCTGTGAGTCACTGTTTCTCTCACTGTGAGTCTCTGTCTCTCTCTCTGGGAGTCTCTGTCTCTCTCTCTGTGAGTCTCTGTTTCTCTCTCTGTGAGTAACTGTTTCTCTCTCTGTGAGTCTCTGTTTCCCTCTCTGGGAGTCTCTGTTTCTCTCTCTGTGAGTCGCTGTCTCTATCTCTCGCAGTTCCTGTTTCTCTCTCTGTGAGTCTCGGTTTCTCTCTCTCAGTCCCTGTTTCTCTCTCTGTGAGTCTCGGTTTCTCTCTCTCTGTCCCTGTTTCTCTCTCTGTGAGTCTCTGTTTCTCTCTCAGTCCCTGTTTCTCTCTCTGTGAGTCTCTGTTTCTCTCTCTGTCAGTCTCTGTTTCCCTCTCTGTGAGTAACTGTTTCTCTCTCTGTGAGTCTCTGTTTCCCTCTCTGGGAGTCTCTGTTTCTCTCTCTCTGGGAGTCTCTGTTTCTCTCTCTCCGTGAGTCTCTCTTTCTCTCTCTCTGTGAGTCTCTGTTTCTCTCTCTTTGGGAGTCTCTGTTTCTCTCTCTGTGAGTCTCTGTTTCTCTCTCTGTGTGTCTCTGTTTCTCTCTGACTGAGTCTCTGTTTCTCTCAGTCCCTGTTTCTCTCTCTGGGAGTCTCTGTTTCTCTCTCTGAGTTTCCGTTTCTCTCTCTGTGATTCGCTGTCTCTATCTCTCACAGTTCCTGTTCCTCTCTCTTTGAGTATCTGTCTCTCTCTCTCTGATTCTCTGTTTCTCTCTCTGCAGGTCTCTGTCTCTCTCTCTGGGAGTCTCTGTCTCTCTCTCTGTTAGTCGCTGTCTCTATCTCTGTGAGACTCTGTTTCTCTCTCTGTGAGTAACTGTTTCTCTCTCTGTGAGTCTCTGTTCCCCTCTCTGGGAGTCTCTGTTTCTCTCTCTGCGAGTCTCTGTTTCTCTCTCTCTCTGTGAGTCTCTGTTTCTCTCTCTGTCAGTCTCTGTTTCTCTCTCTGTGAGTCTCTGTTTCTCTCTCTGTGAGCCTTTGTTTCTCTCTCTGTGAGTAACTGTTTCTCTCTCTGTGAGTCTCTGTTTCCCTCTCTGAGTCTCTGTTTCTCTCTCTGTGAGTCTCTGTTTCTCTCTCTGCGAGTCTCTGTTTCTCTCTCTGTGAATAACTGTTTCTCTCTCTGTGAGTCTCTGTTTCTCTCTCTGTCAGTCTCTGTTTCCCTCTCTGTGAGAAACTGTTTCTCTCTATGTGAGTCTCTGTTTCCCTCTCTGGGAGTCTCTGTTTCTCTCTCTGTGAGTAACTTTTTCCCTCTCTGGGAGTCTCTGTTTCTCTCTCTGGGAGTCTCTGTTTCTCTCTCTGTGAGTCTCTGTTTCTCTCTCTGTCAGTCTCTGTTTCCCTCTCTGTGAGTAACTGTTTTTCTCTCTGTGAGTCTCTGTTTCCCTCTCTGGGAGTCTCTGTTTCTCTCTCTCTGGGAGTCTCTGTTTCTCTCTCTCTGGGAGTCTCTGTTTCTCTCTCTCCGTGAGTCTCTGTGTCTCTCTCTCTGTGAGTCTCTGTTTCTCTCTCTCTGGGAGTCTCTGTTTCTCTCTCTCCGTGAGTCTCTCTTTCTCTCTCTCTGTGAGTCTCTGTTTCTCTCTCTTTGGGAGTCTCTGTTTCTCTCTCTTTGGGAGTCTCTGTTTCTCTCTCTGTGAGTCTCTGTTTCTCTCTCTCTGAGTCTCTGTTTCTCTCTCTGTGAGTCTCTGTTTCTCTCTCTCTGAGTCTCTGTTTCTCTCTCTTTAGGAGTCTCTGTTTCTCTCTCTGTGAGTCTCTGTTCCTCTCTCTGTGAGTCTCTGTCTCTCTCTCTCTGTGATTCTCAGTTTCTCTCTCTGTGGGTCTCTGTCTCTCTCTCTGTGAATCTCTGTTTGTCTCTCTCTGTGAGTCGCTGTCTCTATCTCTCATAGTTCCTGTTTCTCCCTCTGTGAGTCTCTGTTTCTCTCTCTGTGAGTCTCTGTCTCTCTCTCTGTGAGTCTCTGTCTCTCTCTCTGTGAGTCTCTGTCTCTCTCTCTCAGTCCCTTTTTCTCTCTCTGTGAGTCTTAATTTCTCTCTCTGTGAGTCTCTGTTTCTCTCTCTGTGAGTCGCTGTCTCTATCTCTCGCAGTAGCTGTTTCGTTCTCTGTGAGTCTCTGTTTCTCTCTCTGTGAGTCTCTGTCTCTCTCTCTCTCTGTGAGTCTCTGTCTCTCTCTCTCAGTCCCTTTTTCTCTCTCTGTAATTCTCTGGTTCTCTCTCTCTCAGTCTCTGTTTCTCTCTCTCTGAGTCTCTGATTCTCTCTCTCTGTGAGTCTTTGTTTCTCTCTCTGTGAGTCCCTGTTTCTCTTTCTGAGTCTCTGTTTCCCTCTCTGTTTCACTCTCTCTGTGAGTCTCTGTCTCTCTCACTGTGAGTCTCTGTCTCTCTCTCTGGGAGTCTCTGTCTCTCTCTCTGTGAGTCTCTGTTTCTCTCTCTGTGAGTAACTGTTTCTCTCTCTGTGAGTCTCTGTTTCCCTCTCTGGGAGTCTCTGTATCTCTCTCTGTGAGTCGCTGTCTCTATCTCTCGCAGTACCTATTTCGCTCTCTGTGAGTCTCTGTTTCTCTCTCTGAGGGTCTCTGTCTCTCTCTCTCTGTGAGTCTCTGTCTCTCTCTCTCAGTCCCTTTTTCTCTCTCTGTAATTCTCTGTTTCTCTCTCTCTCATTCTCTGTTTCTCTCTCTCTCTCAGTCTCTGTTTCTCTCTCTCTCAGTCTCTGTTTCTCCCTCTCTGAGTCTCTGATTCTCTCTCTCTTTGAGTCTCTGTTTCTCTCTCTGTGAGTCCCTGTTTCTCTTTCTGTGTCTCTGTTTCCCTCTCTGTTTCTCTCTCTGTGTGAGTCTCTGTTTCTCTCACTGTGAGTCTCTGTCTCTCTCTCTGGGAGTCTCTGTCTCTCTCTCTGTGAGTCTCTGTTTCTCTCTCTGTGAGTAACTGTTTCTCTCTCTGTGAGTCTCTGTTTTCCTCTCTGGGAGTCTCTGTTTCTCTCTCTGTGAGTCTTTGTTTCTCTCTCTGTGAGTCTCTGTTTCTCTCTCTGTCAGTCTCTGTTTCCCTCTCTGTGAGTAACTGTTTCTCTCTCTGTGAGTCTCTGTTTCCCTCTCTGTGAGTAACTGTTTCTCTCTCTGTGAGTCGCTGTCTCTATCTCTCGCAGTTCCTGTTTCTCTCTCTGTGAGTCTCGGTTTCTCTCTCTCAGTCCCTGTTTCTCTCTCTGTGAGTCTCGGTTTCTCTCTCTCTGTCCCTGTTTCTCTCTCTGTGAGTCTCTGTTTCTCTCTCAGTCCCTGTTTCTCTCTCTGTGAGTCTCTGTTTCTCTCGCTGTGAGTCTCTGTCTCTCTCTCTGTGAGTCTTAATTTCTCTCTCTGTGAGTCTCTGTTTCTCTCTCTGTGAGTCGCTGTCTCTATCTCTCGCAGTAGCTGTTTCGCTCTCTGTGAGTCTCTGTTTCTCTCTATGTGAGTCTCTGTCTCTCTCTCTCTGTGAGTCTCTGTCTCTCTCTCTCTCAGTCCCTTTTTCTCTCTCTGTAATTCTCTGTTTCTCTCTCTCTCAGTCTCTGTTTCTCTCTCTCTCTAAGTCTCTGTTTCTCTCTCTCTGAGTCTCTGATTCTCTCTCTCTGTGAGTCTTTGTTTCTCTCTCTGTGAGTCCCTGTTTATCTTTCTGAGTCTCTGTTTCCCTCTCTGTTTCTCTCTGAATGTGAGTCTCTGTTTCTCTCACTGTGAGTCTCTGTCTCTCTCTCTGGGAGTCTCTGTCTCTGTCTCTGTGAGTCTCTGTTTCTCTCTCTGTGAGTAACTGTTTCTCTCTCTGTGAGTCTCTGTTTCCCTCTCTGGGAGACTCTGTTTCTCTCTCTGTGAGTCTCTGTTTCTCTCTCTGTGAGTCTCTGTTTCTCTCTCTGTCAGTCTCTGTTTCCCTCTCTGTGAGTAACTGTTTCTCTCTCTGTGAGTCTCTGTTTCCCTCTCTGGGAGTCTCTGTTTCTCTCTCTCCGTGAGTCTCTGTGTCTCTCTCTCTGTGAGTCTCTGTTTCTCTCTCTCTGGCAGTCTCTGTTTCTCTCTCTTCGTGAGTCTCTCTTTCTCTCTCTCTGTGAGTCTCTGTTTCTCTCTCTTTGGGAGTCTCTGTTTCTCTCTCTGTGGGTCTCTGTTTCTCTCTCTCAGAGTCTCTGTTCCTCTCTCTTTGAGTATCTGTCTCTCTCTCTCTCTCTGAGTCTCTGTTTCTCTCTCTCTGGCAGTCTCTTTTTCTCTCTCTTCGTGAGTCTCTCTTTCTCTCTCTCTGTGAGTCTCTGTTTCTCTCTCTCTGTGAGTCTCTGTTTCTCTTTCTGTGGGTCTCTGTTTCCCTCTCTGGGAGTCCCTGTTTCTCTCTCTGTGACTCTCTGTTTCTCTCTCTCTCTCTGAGTCTCTGTTTCTCTCTCTGTCAGTCTCTGTTTCTCTCTCTGTGAGTCTCTGTTTCTCTCTCTGTGAGCCTTTGTTTCTCTCTCTGTGAGTAACTGTTTCTCTCTCTGTGAGTCTCTGTTTCCCTCTCTGGGAGTCTCTGTTTCTCTCTCTGTGAGTCTCTGTTTCTCTCTCTGTGAATCTCTGTTTCTCTCTCTGTGAGTAACTGTTTCTCTCTCTGTGAGTCTCTTTTTCTCTCTTTGTCAGTCTCTGTTTCCCTCTCTGTGAGTAACTGTTTCTCTCTCTGTGAGTCTCTGTTTCCCTCTCTGGGAGTCTCTGTTTCTCTCTCTGTGAGTCTCTGTTTCTCTCTCTGTGAGTCTCTGTTTCTGTCTCTGTGAGTCGCTGTCTCTATCTCTCGCAGTACCTATTTCGCTCTCTGTGAGTCTCTGTTTCTCTCTCTGAGGGTCTCTGTCTCTCTCTCTCTGTGAGTCTCGGTTTCTCTCTCTCTGTCCCTGTTTCTCTCTCTGTGAGTCTCTGTTTCTCTCGCTGTGAGTCTCTGTCTCTCTCTCTGTGAGTCTTAATTTCTCTCTCTGTGAGTCTCTGTTTCTCTCTCTGTGAGTCGCTGTCTCTATCTCTCGCAGTAGCTGTTTCGCTCTCTGTGAGTCTCTGTTTCTCTCTATGTGAGTCTCTGTCTCTCTCTCTCTGTGAGTCTCGGTCTCTCTCTCTCTCAGTGCCTTTTTCTCTCTCTGTAATTCTCTGTTTCTCTCTCTCTCAGTCTCTGTTTCTCTCTCTCTCTAAGTCTCTGTTTCTCTCTCTCTGAGTCTCTGATTCTCTCTCTCTGTGAGTCTTTGTTTCTCTCTCTGTGAGTCCCTGTTTCTCTTTCTGAGTCTCTGTTTCCCTCTCTGTTTCTCTCTGACTGTGAGTCTCTGTTTCTCTCACTGTGAGTCTCTGTCTCTCTCTCTGGGAGTCTCTGTCTCTGTCTCTGTGAGTCTCTGTTTCTCTCTCTGTGAGTAACTGTTTCTCTCTCTGTGAGTCTCTGTTTCCCTCTCTGGGAGACTCTGTTTCTCTCTCTGTGAGTCTCTGTTTCTCTCTCTGTGAGCCTTTGTTTCTCTCTCTGTGAGTAACTGTTTCTCTCTCTGTGAGTCTCTGTTTCCCTCTCTGGGAGTCTCTGTTTCTCTCTCTGTGAGTCTCTGTTTCTCTCTCTGTGAATCTCTGTTTCTCTCTCTGTGAGTAACTGTTTCTCTCTCTGTGAGTCTCTTTTTCTCTCTGTCAGTCTCTGTTTCCCTCTCTGTGAGTAACTGTTTCTCTCTCTGTGAGTCTCTGTTTCCCTCTCTGGGAGTCTCTGTTTCTCTCTCTGTGAGTCTCTGTTTCTCTCTCTGTGAGTCTCTGTTTCTCTCTCTGTGAGTCGCTGTCTCTATCTCTCGCAGTACCTATTTCGCTCTCTGTGAGTCTCTGTTTCTCTCTCTGAGGGTCTCTGTCTCTCTCTCTCTTTGAGTCTCGGTTTCTCTCTCTCTGTCCCTGTTTCTCTCTCTGTGAGTCTCTTTTTCTCTCTCAGTCCCTGTTTCTCTCTCTGTGAGTCTCTGTTTCTCTCGCTGTGAGTCTCTGTCTCTCTCTCTGTGAGTCTTAATTTCTCTCTCTATGAGTCTCTGTTTCTCTCTCTGTGAGTCGCTGTCTCTATCTCTCGCAGTAGCTGTTTCGCTCTCTGTTAGTCTCTGTTTCTCTCTATGTGAGTCTCTGTCTCTCTCTCTCTGTGAGTCTCTGTCTCTCTCTCTCTCAGTCCCTTTTTCTCTCTCTGTAATTCTCTGTTTCTCTCTCTCTCAGTCTCTGTTTCTCTCTCTCTCTAAGTCTCTGTTTCTCTCTCTCTGAGTCTCTGATTCTCTCTCTCTGTGAGTCTTTGTTTCTCTCTCTGTGAGTCCCTGTTTCTCTTTCTGAGTCTCTGTTTCCCTCTCTGTTTCTCTCTGACTGTGAGTCTCTGTTTCTCTCACTGTGAGTCTCTGTCTCTCTCTCTGGGAGTCTCTGTCTCTGTCTCTGTGAGTCTCTGTTTCTCTCTCTGTGAGTAACTGTTTCTCTCTCTGTGAGTCTCTGTTTCCCTCTCTGGGAGACTCTGTTTCTCTCTCTGTGAGTCTCTGTTTCTCTCTCTGTGAGTCTCTGTTTCTCTCTCTGTCAGTCTCTGTTTCCCTCTCTGTGAGTAACTGTTTCTCTCTCTGTGAGTCTCTGTTTCCCTCTCTGGGAGTCTCTGTTTCTCTCTCTCTGGTAGTCTCTGTTTCTCTCTCTCTGGGAGTCTCTGTTTCTCTCTCTCCGTGAGTCTCTGTGTCTCTCTCTCTGTGAGTCTCTGTTTCTCTCTCTCTGGCAGTCTCTGTTTCTCTCTCTCCGTGAGTCTCTCTTTCTCTCTCTCTGTGAGTCTCTGTTTCTCTCTCTTTGGGAGTCTCTGTTTCTCTCTCTGTGTGTCTCTGTTGCTCTCTCTCAGAGTCTCTGTTCCTCTCTCTTTGAGTATCTGTCTCTCTCTCTCTGTGATTCTCTGTTTCTCTCTCTGTGGGTCTCTGTTTCCCTCTCTGGGAGTCCCTGTTTCTCTCTCTGTGACTCTCTGTTTCTCTCTCTCTCTGTGAGTCTCTGTTTCTCTCTCTGTCAGTCTCTGTTTCTCTCTCTGTGAGTCTCTGTTTCTCTCTCTGTGAGCCTTTGTTTCTCTCTCTGTGAGTAACTGTTTCTCTCTCTGTGAGTCTCTGTTTCCCTCTCTGGGAGTCTCTGTTTCTCTCTCTGTGAGTCTCTGTTTCTCTCTCTGTGAATCTCTGTTTCTCTCTCTGTGAGTAACTGTTTCTCTCTCTGTGCGTCTCTTTTTCTCTCTCTGTCAGTCTCTGTTTCCCTCTCTGTGAGTAACTGTTTCTCTCTCTGTGAGTCTCTGTTTCCCTCTCTGGGAGTCTCTGTTTCTCTCTCTGTGAGTCTCTGTTTCTCTCTCTGTGAGTCTCTGTTTCTCTCTCTGTGAGTCGCTGTCTCTATCTCTCGCAGTACCTATTTCGCTCTCTGTGAGTCTCTGTTTCTCTCTCTGAGGGTCTCTGTCTCTCTCTCTCTGTGAGTCTCTGTCTCTCTCTCTCAGTCCCTTTTTCTCTCTCTGTAATTCTCTGTTTCTCTCTCTCTCATTCTCTGTTTCTCTCTCTCTCTCAGTCTCTGTTTCTCTCTCTCTCAGTCTCTGTTTCTCCCTCTCTGAGTCTCTGATTCTCTCTCTCTTTGAGTCTCTGTTTCTCTCTCTGTGAGTCCCTGTTTCTCTTTCTGAGTCTCTGTTTCCCTCTCTGTTTCTCTCTCTGTGTGAGTCTCTGTTTCTCTCACTGTGAGTCTCTGTCTCTCTCTCTGGGAGTCTCTGTCTCTCTCTCTGTGAGTCTCTGTTTCTCTCTCTGTGAGTAACTGTTTCTCTCTCTGTGAGTCTCTGTTTTCCTCTCTGGGAGTCTCTGTTTCTCTCTCTGTGAGTCTTTGTTTCTCTCTCTGTGAGTCTCTGTTTCTCTCTCTGTCAGTCTCTGTTTCCCTCTCTGTGAGTAACTGTTTCTCTCTCTGTCAGTCTCTGTTTCCCTCTCTGTGAGTAACTGTTTCTCTCTCTGTGAGTCTCTGTTTCCCTCTCTGTGAGTAACTGTTTCTCTCTCTGTGAGTCGCTGTCTCTATCTCTCGCAGTTCCTGTTTCTCTCTCTGTGAGTCTCGGTTTCTCTCTCTCAGTCCCTGTTTCTCTCTCTGTGAGTCTCGGTTTCTCTCTCTCTGTCCCTGTTTCTCTCTCTGTGAGTCTCTGTTTCTCTCTCAGTCCCTGTTTCTCTCTCTGTGAGTCTCTGTTTCTCTCGCTGTGAGTCTCTGTCTCTCTCTCTGTGAGTCTTAATTTCTCTCTCTGTGAGTCTCTGTTTCTCTCTCTGTGAGTCGCTGTCTCTATCTCTCGCAGTAGCTGTTTCGCTCTCTGTGAGTCTCTGTTTCTCTCTATGTGAGTCTCTGTCTCTCTCTCTCTGTGAGTCTCTGTCTCTCTCTCTCTCAGTCCCTTTTTCTCTCTCTGTAATTCTCTGTTTCTCTCTCTCTCAGTCTCTGTTTCTCTCTCTCTCTAAGTCTCTGTTTCTCTCTCTCTGAGTCTCTGATTCTCTCTCTCTGTGAGTCTTTGTTTCTCTCTCTGTGAGTCCCTGTTTCTCTTTCTGAGTCTCTGTTTCCCTCTCTGTTTCTCTCTCTCTGTGAGTCTCTGTTTCTCTCACTGTGAGTCTCTGTCTCTCTCTCTGGGAGTCTCTGTCTCTGTCTCTGTGAGTCTCTGTTTCCCTCTCTGGGAGACTCTGTTTCTCTCTCTGTGAGTCTCTGTTTCTCTCTCTGTGAGTCTCTGTTTCTCTCTCTGTCAGTCTCTGTTTCCCTCTCTGTGAGTAACTGTTTCTCTCTCTGTGAGTCTCTGTTTCCCTCTCTGGGAGTCTCTGTTTCTCTCTCTCTGGTAGTCTCTGTTTCTCTCTCTCTGGGAGTCTCTGTTTCTCTCTCTCCGTGAGTCTCTGTGTCTCTCTCTCTGGCAGTCTCTGTTTCTCTCTCTCCGTGAGTCTCTCTTTCTCTCTCTCTGTGAGTCTCTGTGTCTCTCTCTTTGGGAGTCTCTGTTTCTCTCTCTGTGTGTCTCTGTTTCTCTCTCTCAGAGTCTCTGTTTCTCTCTCTTTGGGAGTCTCTGTTTCTCTCTCTGTGAGTCTCTGTTTCTCTCTCTGTGTGTCTCTGTTTCTCTCTCTCTGAGTCTCTGTTTCTCTCAGTCCCTGTTTCTCTCTCTGGGAGTCTCTGTTTCTCTCTCCGAGTTTCCGTTTCTCTCTCTGTGATTCGCTGTCTCTATCTCTCACAGTTCCTGTTCCTCTCTCTTTGAGTATCTGTCTCTCTCTCTCTGTGATTCTCTGTTTCTCTCTCTGTGGGTCTCTGTTTCCCTCTTTGGGAGTCTCTGTTTCTCTCTCTGTGACTCTCTGTTTCTCTCTCTCTCTGTGAGTCTCTGTTTGTCTCTCTGTCAGTCTCTGTTTCTTTCTCTGTGAGCCTTTGTTTCTCTCTCTGTGAGTAACTGTTTCTCTCTCTGTGAGTCTCTGTTTCCCTCTCTGGGAGTCTCTGTTTCTCTCTCTGTGAGTCTCTGTTTCTCTCTCTGTGAATCTCTGTTTCTCTCTCTGTGAGTAACTGTTTCTCTCTCTGTGAGTCTCTTTTTGTCTCTCTGTCAGTCTCTGTTTCCCTCTCTGTGAGTAACTGTTTCTCTCTCTGTGAGTCTCTGTTTCCCTCTCTGGGAGTCTCTGTTTCTCTCTCCGTGAGTCTCTGTTTCTCTCTCTGTGAGTCTCTGTTTCTCTCTCTGTGAGTCTCTGTTTCTCTCTCTGTCAGTCTCTGTTTCCCTCTCTGTGAGTAACTGTTTTTCTCTCTGTGAGTCTCTGTTTCCCTCTCTGTGAGTCTCTGTTTCTCTCTCTCTGGGAGTCTCTGTTTCTCTCTCTCTGTGAGTCTCTGTTTCTCTCTCTTTGGGAGTCTCTGTTTCTCTCTCTGTGAGTAACTGTTTCTCTCTCTCTGAGTCTCTGTTTCTCTCTCTTTGGGAGTCTCTGTTTCTCTCTCTGTGAGTCTCTGTTTCTCTCTCTGTGTGTCTCTGTTTCTCTCTCTCTGAGTCTCTGTTTCTCTCAGTCCCTGTTTCTCTCTCTGGGAGTCTCTGTTTATCTCTCTGAGTTTCCGTTTCTCTCTCTGTGATTCGCTGTCTCTATCTCTCACAGTTCCTGTTCCTCTCTCTGTGAGTCTCTGTCTCTCTCTCTCTCTGTGATTCTCTGTTTCTCTCTCTGTGGGTCTCTGTCTCTCTCTCTGTGAGTCTCTGTCTTTCTCTCTCTGTGAGTCGCTGTCTCTATCTCTCATAGTTCCTGTTTCTCCCTCTGTGAGTCTCTGTTTCTCTCTCTGTGAGTCTCTGTCTCTCTCAGTCCCTTTTTCTGTCTCTGTGAGTCTCTTTCTCTCTCTCTGTGAGTCTCTGTCTCTCTCAGTCCCTTTTTCTCTCTCTGTGAGTCTCTGTTTCTCTCTCTGGGAGTTTCTGTTTCTCTCTCTGTGGGTCTCTGTCTCTCTCTCTCTCAGTCTATGTTCCTCTCTCTGTCAGTCTCTATCTCTCTCTGTGTTCCTCTATCTCTCTCTGCGTCTCTCTCTCTCTCTCTGAGTCTGTGTCTCTCTCTGTTTCTCTTTCTTTCTCTCTGAGTCTGTCGCTCTCTCTCTCAGTCCCTGATTCTCTCTTGATCTCTGCTGCTCTATCTGACTCTCTATTTCCCTCTCTCTCAGACTCTCTGTCTCTCTCTCTCTGAGTCTTTGTTTCTCTCTCTGTGACTCTGTTTCTCTCTCTCTGAGTCTCTGTTTCTCTCTCTTTGGGAGTCTCTGTTTCTCTCTCTGTGAGTCTCTGTTTCTCTCTCTCTGAGTCTCTGTTTCTCTCTCTTTGGGAGTCTCTGTTTCTCTCTCTGTGAGTCTCTGTTTCTCTCTCTGTGTGTCTCTGTTTCTCTCTCTCTGCGTCTCTGTTTCTCTCAGTCCCTGTTTCTCTCTCTGGGAGTCTCTGTTTCTCTCTCTGAGTTTACGTTTCTCTCTCTGTGATTCGCTGTCTCTATCTCTCACAGTTCCTGTTCCTCTCTCTGTGAGTCTCTGTCTCTCTCTCTCTGTGATTCTCTGTTTCTCTCTCTGTGGGTCTCTGTCTCTCTCTCTGTGAGTCTCTGTTTGTCTCTCTCTGTGAGTCGCTGTCTCTATCTCTCATAGTTCCTGTTTCTCCCTCTGTGAGTCTCTGTTTCTCTCTCTGTGAGTCTCTGTCTCTCTCTCTGTGAGTCTCTGTCTCTCTCTCTCAGTCCCTTTTTCTCTCTCTGTGAGTCTTAATTTCTCTCTCTGTGAGTCTCTGTTTCACTCTCTGTGAGTCGCTGTCTCTATCTCTCGCAGTAGCTGTTTCGTTCTCTGTGAGTCTCTGTTTCTCTCTCTGTGAGTCTCTGTCTCTCTCTCTCTGTGAGTCTCTGTCTCTCTCTCTCAGTCCCTTTTTCTCTCTCTGTAATTCTCTGTTTCTCTCTCTCTCAGTCTCTGTTTCTCTCTCTCTGAGTCTCTGATTCTCTCTCTCTGTGAGTCTTTGTTTCTCTCTCTGTGAGTCGCTGTTTCTCTTTCTGAGTCTCTGTTTCCCTCTCTGTTTCACTCTCTCTGTGAGTCTCTGTTTCTCTCACTGTGAGTCTCTGTCTCTCTCTCTGGGAGTCTCTGTCTCTCTCTCTGTGAGTCTCTGTTTCTCTCTCTGTGAGTAACTGTTTCTCTCTCTGTGAGTCTCTGTTTCCCTCTCTGGGAGTCTCTGTTTCTCTCTCTGTGAGTCGCTGTCTCGATCTCTCGCAGTACCTATTTCGCTCTCTGTGAGTCTCTGTTTCTCTCTCTGAGGGTCTCTGTCTCTCTCTCTCTGTGAGTCTCTGTCTCTCTCTCTCAGTCCCTTTTTCTCTCTCTGTAATTCTCTGTTTCTCTCTCTCTCATTCTCTGTTTCTCTCTCTCTCTCAGTCTCTGTTTCTCTCTCTCTCAGTCTCTGTTTCTCCCTCTCTGAGTCTCTGATTCTCTCTCTCTTTGAGTCTCTGTTTCTCTCTCTGTGAGTCCCTGTTTCTCTTTCTGAGTCTCTGTTTCCCTCTCTGTTTCTCTCTCTGTGTGAGTCTCTGTTTCTCTCACTGTGAGTCTCTGTCTCTCTCTCTGGGAGTCTCTGTCTCTATCTCTGTGAGTCTCTGTTTCTCTCTCTGTGAGTAACTGTTTCTCTCTCTGTGAGTCTCTGTTTTCCTCTCTGGGAGTCTCTGTTTCTCTCTCTGTGAGTCTTTGTTTCTCTCTCTGTGAGTCTCTGTTTCTCTCTCTGTTAGTCTCTGTTTCCCTCTCTGTGAGTAACTGTTTCTCTCTCTGTGAGTCTCTGTTTCCCTCTCTGTGAGTAACTGTTTCTCTCTCTGTGAGTCGCTGTCTCTATCTCTCGCAGTTCCTGTTTCTCTCTCTGTGAGTCTCGGTTTCTCTCTCTCATTCCCTGTTTCTCTCTCTGTGAGTCTCGGTTTCTCTCTCTCTGTCCCTGTTTCTCTCTCTGTGAGTCTCTGTTTCTCTCTCAGTCCCTGTTTCTCTCTCTGTGAGTCTCTGTTTCTCTCGCTGTGAGTCTCTGTCTCTCTCTCTGTGAGTCTTAATTTCTCTCTCTGTGAGTCTCTGTTTCTCTCTCTGTGAGTCGCTGTCTCTATCTCTCGCAGTAGCTGTTTCGCTCTCTGTGAGTCTCTGTTTCTCTCTATGTGAGTCTCCGTCTCTCTCTCTGTGAGTCTCTGTCTCTCTCTCTCTCAGTCCCTTTTTCTCTCTCTGTAATTCTCTGTTTCTCTCTCTCTCAGTCTCTGTTTCTCTCTCTGTCTAAGTCTCTGTTTCTCTCTCTCTGAGTCTCTGATTCTCTCTCTCTGTGAGTCTTTGTTTCTCTCTCTGTGAGTCCCTGTTTCTCTTTCTGAGTCTCTGTTTCCCTCTCTGTTTCTCTCTCTCTGTGAGTCTCTGTTTCTCTCACTGTGAGTCTCTGTCTCTCTCTCTGGGAGTCTCTGTCTCTGTCTCTGTGAGTCTCTGTTTCTCTCTCTGTGAGTAACTGTTTCTCTCTCTGTGAGTCTCTGTTTCCCTCTCTGGGAGACTCTGTTTCTCTCTCTGTGAGTCTCTGTTTCTCTCTCTGTGAGTCTCTGTTTCTCTCTCTGTCAGTCTCTGTTTCCCTCTCTGTGAGTCACTGTTTCTCTCTCTGTGAGTCTCTGTTTCCCTCTCTGGGAGTCTCTGTTTCTCTCTCTCTGGTAGTCTCTGTTTCTCTCTCTCTGGGAGTCTCTGTTTCTCTCTCTCCGTGAGTCTCTGTGTCTCTCTCTCTGTGAGTCTCTGTTTCTCTCTCTTTGGGAGTCTCTGTTTCTCTCTCTGTGTGTCTCTGTTTCTCTCTCTCAGAGTCTCTGTTTCTCTCTCTTTGGGAGTCTCTGTTTCTCTCTCTGTGAGTCTCTGTTTCTCTCTCTGTGTGTCTCTGTTTCTCTCTCTCTGAGTCTCTGTTTCTCTCAGTCCATGTTTCTATCTCTGGGAGTCTCTGTTTCTCTCTCTAAGTTTCCGTTTCTCTCTCTGTGATTCGCTGTCTCTATCTCTCACAGTTCCTGTTCCTCTCTCTTTGAGTATCTGTCTCTCTCTCTCTGTGATTCTCTGTTTCTATCTCTGTGGGTCTCTGTCTCTCTCTCTCTGGGAGTCTCTGTCTCTCCCTCTGGGAGTCTCTGTCTCTCTCTCTGTGAGTCGCTGTCTCTATCTCTGTGAGACTATGTTTCTCTATCTGTGAGTAACTGTTTCTCTCTCTTTGAGTCTCTGTTTCCCTCTCTGGGAGTCTCTGTTTCTCTCTCTGTGAGTCGCTGTCTCTATCTCTCGCCGTTCCTGTTTCTCTCTCTGTGAGTCTCTGTTTCTCTCTCTGTGAGTCTCTGTTTCTCTCTCTGTGAATCTCTGTTTCTCTCTCTGTGAGTAACTGTTTCTCTCTCTGTGAGTCTCTTTTTCTCTCTCTGTCAGTCTCTGTTTCCCTCTCTGTGAGTAACTGTTGCTCTCTCTGTGAGTCTCTGTTTCCCTCTCTGGGAGTCTCTGTTTCTCTCTCTGTGAGTCTCTGTTTCTCTCTCTGTGAGTCTCTGTTTCTCTCTCTGTGAGTCTCTTTTTGTCTCTCTGTCAGTCTCTGTTTCCCTCACTGTGAGTAACTGTTTTTCTCTCTGGGAGTCTCTGTTTCCCTCTCTGGGAGTCTCTGTTTCTGTCTCTCTGGGAGTCTCTGTTTCTCTCTCTCTGGGAGTCTCTGTTTCTCTCTCTCCGTGAGTCTCTCTTTCTCTCTCTCTCTGAGTCTCTGTTTCTCTCTCTTTGGGAGTCTCTGTTTCTCTCTCTGTGAGTCTCTGTTTTTCTCTCTGTGTGTCTCTGTTTCTCTCTCTCTGAGTCTCTGTTTCTCTCAGTCCCTGTTTCTCTCTCTGGGAGTCTCTGTTTCTCTCTCTGAGTTTCCGTTTCTCTCTCTGTGATTCGCTGTCTCTATCTCTCACAGTTCCTGTTCCTCTCTCTTTGAGTCTCTGTCTCTCTCTCTATCTGTGATTCTCTGTTTCTCTCTCTGTGGGTCTCTGTCTCTCTCTCTGTGAGTCTCTGTCTTTCTCTCTCTGTGAGTCGCTGTCTCTATCTCTCATAGTTCCTGTTTCTCCCTCTGTGAGTCTCTGTTTCTCTCTCTGTGAGTCTCTGTCTCTCTCAGTCCCTTTTTCTCTCTCTGTGAGTCTCTGCTTCTCTCTCTGTGAGTCTCTGTCTCTCTCAGTCCCTTTTTCTCTCTCTGTGAGTCTCTGTTTCTCTCTCTGGGAGTTTCTGTTTCTCTCTCTGTGGGTCTCTGTCTCTCTCTCTCTCAGTCTATGTTCCTCTCTCTGTGAGTCTCTATCTCTCTCTGTGTTCCTCTATCTCTCTCTGAGTCTCTCTCTCTCTCTCTGAGTCTGTGTCTCTCTCTGTTTCTCTTTCTTTCTCTCTGAGTCTGTCGCTCTCTCTCTCAGTCCCTGATTCTCTCTTGATCTCTGCTGCTCTCTCTGACTCTCTATTTCCCTCTCTCTCAGAGTCTCTGTCTCTCTCTCTCTGAGTCTTTGTTTCTCTCTCTGTGACTCTCTGTTTCTCTCTCTCTGAGTCTCTGTTTCTCTCTCTTTGGGAGTCTCTGTTTCTCTCTCTGTGAGTCTCTGTTTCTCTCTCTCTGAGTCTCTGTTTCTCTCTCTTTGGGAGTCTCTGTTTCTCTCTCTGTGAGTCTCTGTTTCTCTCTCTGTGTGTCTCTGTTTCTCTCTCTCTGCGTCTCTGTTTCTCTCAGTCCCTGTTTCTCTCTCTGGGAGTCTCTGTTTATCTCTCTGAGTTTCCGTTTCTCTCTCTGTGATTCGCTGTCTCTATCTCTCACAGTTCCTGTTCCTCTCTCTGTGAGTCTCTGTCTCTCTCTCTCTGTGATTCTCTGTTTCTCTCTCTGTGGGTCTCTGTCTCTCTCTCTGTGAGTCTCTGTTTGTCTCTCTCTGTGAGTCGCTGTCTCTATCTCTCATAGTTCCTGTTTCTCCCTCTGTGAGTCTCTGTTTCTCTCTCTGTGAGTCTCTGTCTCTCTCTCTGTGAGTCTCTGTCTCTCTCTCTGTGAGTCTCTGTCTCTCTCTCTCAGTCCCTTTTTCTCTCTCTGAGTCTTAATTTCTCTCTCTGTGAGTCTCTGTTTCTCTCTCTGTGAGTCGCTGTCTCTATCTCTCGCAGTAGCTGTTTCGTTCTCTGTGAGTCTCTGTTTCTCTCTCTGTGAGTCTCTGTCTCTCTCTCTCTGTGAGTCTCTGTCTCTCTCTCTCAGTCCCTTTTTCTCTCTCTGTAATTCTCTGTTTCTCTCTCTCTCAGTCTCTGTTTCTCTCTCTCTGAGTCTCTGATTCTCTCTCTCTGTGAGTCTTTGTTTCTCTCTCTGTGAGTCCCTGTTTCTCTTTCTGAGTCTCTGTTTCCCTCTCTGTTTCACTCTCTCTGTGAGTCTCTGTTTCTCTCACTGTGAGTCTCTGTCTCTCTCTCTGGGAGTCTCTGTCTCTCTCTCTGTGAGTCTCTGTTTCTCTCTCTGTGAGTAACTGTTTCTCTCTCTGTGAGTCTCTGTTTCCCTCTCTGGGAGTCTCTGTTTCTCTCTCTGTGAGTCGCTGTCTCGATCTCTCGCAGTACCTACTTCGCTCTCTGTGATTCTCTGTTTCTCTCTCTGAGGGTCTCTGTCTCTCTCTCTCTGTGAGTCTCTGTCTCTTTCTCTCAGTCCCTTTTTCTCTCTCTGTAATTCTCTGTTTCTCTCTCTCTCATTCTCTGTTTCTCTCTCTCTCTCAGTCTCTGTTTCTCTCTCTCTCAGTCTCTGTTTCTCCCTCTCTGAGTCTCTGATTCTCTCTCTCTTTGAGTCTCTGTTTCTCTCTCTGTGAGTCCCTGTTTCTCTTTCTGAGTCTCTGTTTCCCTCTCTGTTTCTCTCTCTGTGTGAGTCTCTGTTTCTCTCACTGTGAGTCTCTGTCTCTCTCTCTGGGAGTCTCTGTCTCTCTCTCTGTGAGTCTCTGTTTTCCTCTCTGGGAGTCTCTGTTTCTCTCTCTGTGAGTCTTTGTTTCTCTCTCTGTGAGTCTCTGTTTCTCTCTCTGTTAGTCTCTGTTTCCCTCTCTGTGAGTAACTGTTTCTCTCTCTGTGAGTCTCTGTTTCCCTCTCTGTGAGTAACTGTTTCTCTCTCTGTGAGTCGCTGTCTCTATCTCTCGCAGTTCCTGTTTCTCTCTCTGTGAGTCTCGGTTTCTCTCTCTCAGTCCCTGTTTCTCTCTCTGTGAGTCTCGGTTTCTCTCTCTCTGTCCCTGTTTCTCTCTCTGTGAGTCTCTGTTTCTCTCTCAGTCCCTGTTTCTCTCTCTGTGAGTCTCTGTTTCTCTCGCTGTGAGTCTCTGTCTCTCTCTCTGTGAGTCTTAATTTGTCTCTCTGTGAGTCTCTGTTTCTCTCTCTGTGAGTCGCTGTCTCTATCTCTCGCAGTAGCTGTTTCGCTCTCTGTGAGTCTCTGTTTCTCTCTATGTGAGTCTCTGTCTCTCTCTCTCTGTGAGTCTCTGTCTCTCTCTCTCAGTCCCTTTTTCTCTCTCTGTAATTCTCTGTTTCTCTCTCTCTCAGTCTCTGTTTCTCTCTCTCTCTAAGTCTCTGTTTCTCTCTCTCTGAGTCCCTGATTCTCTCTCTCTGTGAGTCTCTGTCTCTCTCTGTGAGTCCCTGTTTCTCTTTCTGAGTCTCTGTTTCCCTCTCTGTTTCTCTCTCTCTGTGAGTCTCTGTTTCTCTCACTGTGAGTCTCTGTCTCTCTCTCTGGGAGTCTCTGTCTCTGTCTCTGTGAGTCTCTGTTTCTCTCTCTGTGAGTAACTGTTTCTCTCTCTGTGAGTCTCTGTTTCCCTCTCTGGGAGACTCTGTTTCTCTCTCTGTGAGTCTCTGTTTCTCTCTCTGTGAGTCTCTGTTTCTCTCTCTGTCAGTCTCTGTTTCCCTCTCTGTGAGTAACTGTTTCTCTCTCTGTGAGTCTCTGTTTCCCTCTCTGGGAGTCTCTGTTTCTCTCTCTCTGGTAGTCTCTGTTTCTCTCTCTCTGGGAGTCTCTGTTTCTCTCTCTCCGTGAGTCTCTGTGTCTCTCTCTCTGTGAGTCTCTGTTTCTCTCTCTTTGGGAGTCTCTGTTTCTCTCTCTGTGTGTCTCTGTTTCTCTCTCTCAGAGTCTCTGTTTCTCTCTCTTTGGGAGTCTCTGTTTCTCTCTCTGTGTGTCTCTTTTTCTCTCTCTCTGAGTCTCTGTTTCTCTCAGTCCATGTTTCTCTCTCTGGGAGTCTCTGTTTATCTCTCTGAGTTTCCGTTTCTCTCTCTGTGATTCGCTGTCACTATCTCCCACAGTTCCTGTTCCTCTCTCTTTGAGTATCTGTCTCTCTCTCTCTGTGATTCTCTGTTTCTCTCTCTGTGGGTCTCTGTCTCTCTCTCTGGGAGTCTCTGTCTCTCTCTCTGGGAGTCTCTGTCTCTCTCTCTGTGAGTCGCTGTCTCTATCTCTGTGAGACTATGTTTCTCTATCTGTGAGTAACTGTTTCTCTCTCTGTGAGTCTCTGTTTCCCTCTCTGGGAGTCTCTGTTTCTCTCTCTGTGAGTCTCTGTTTCTCTCTCACTCTGTGAGTCTCTGTTTCTCTCTCTGTCAGTCTCTGTTTCTCTCTCTGTCAGTCTCTGTTTCTCTCTCTGTGAGTCTCTGTTTCTCTCTCTGTGAGTCTCTGTTTCCCTCTCTGGGAGTCTCTGTTTCTCTCTCTGTGAGTCTCTGTTTCTCTCTCTGTGAATCTCTGTTTCTCTCTCTGTGAGTAACTGTTTCTCTCTCTGTGAGTCTCTTTTTCTCTCTCTGTCAGTCTCTGTTTCCCTCTCTGTGAGTAACTGTTTCTCTCTCTGTGAGTCTCTGTTTCCCTCTCTGGGAGTCTCTGTTTCTCTCTCTGTGATTCTCTGTTTCTCTCTCTGTGAGTCTCTGTTTCTCTCTCTGTGAGTCTCTGTTTCTCTCTCTGTCAGTCTCTGTTTCCCTCTCTGTGAGTAACTGTTTTTCTCTCTGGGAGTCTCTGTTTCCCTCTCTGGGAGTCTCTGTTTCTCTCTCTCTGGGAGTCTCTGTTTCTCTCTCTCTGGGAGTCTCTGTTTCTCTCTCTCCGTGAGTCTCTCTTTCTCTCTCTCTGTGAGTCTCTGTTTCTCTCTCTTTGGGAGTCTCTGTTTCTCTCTCTGTGAGTAACTGTTTCTCTCTCTGTGAGTAACTGTTTCTCTCTCTCTGAGTCTCTGTTTCTCTCTCTTTGGGAGTCTCTGTTTCTCTCTCTGTGAGTCTCTGTTTCTCTCTCTGTGTGTCTCTGTTTCTCTCTCTCTGAGTCTCTGTTTCTCTCAGTCCCTGTTTCTCTCTCTGGGAGTCTCTGTTTATCTCTCTGAGTTTCCGTTTCTCTCTCTGTGATTCGCTGTCTCTATCTCTCACAGTTCCTGTTCCTCTCTCTGTGAGTCTCTGTCTCTCTCTCTCTCTGTGATTCTCTGTTTCTCTCTCTGTGGGTCTCTGTCTCTCTCTCTGTGAGTCTCTGTCTTTCTCTCTCTGTGAGTCGCTGTCTCTATCTCTCATAGTTCCTGTTTCTCCCTCTGTGAGTCTCTGTTTCTCTCTCTGTGCGTCTCTGTCTCTCTCAGTCCCTTTTTCTCTCTCTGTGAGTCTCTGTCTCTCTCTCTGTGAGTCTCTCTCTCTCTCAGTCCCTTTTTCTCTCTCTGTGAGTCTCTGTTTCTCCCTCTGGGAGTTTCTGTTTCTCTCTCTGTGGGTCTCTGTCTCTCTCTCTCTCAGTCTATGTTCCTCTCTCTGTGAGTCTCTATCTCTCTCTGTGTTCCTCTATCTCTCTCTGAGTCTCTCTCTCTCTCTCTGAGTCTGTGTCTCTCTCTGTTTCTCTTTCTTTCTCTATGAGTCTGTCGCTCTCTCTCTCAGTCCCTGATTCTCTCTTGATCTCTGCTGCTCTCTCTGACTCTCTATTTCCCTCTCTCTCAGAGTTTCTGTCTCTCTCTCTCTGAGTCTTTGTTTCTCTCTCTGTGACTCTCTGTTTCTCTCTCTCTGAGTCTCTGTTTCTCTCTCTTTGGGAGTCTCTGTTTCTCTCTCTGTGAGTCTCTGTTTCTCTCTCTCTGAGTCTCTGTTTCTCTCTCTTTGGGAGTCTCTGTTTCTCTCTCTGTGACTCTCTGTTTCTCTCTCTGTGTGTCTCTGTTTCTCTCTCTCTGCGTCTCTGTTTCTCTCAGTCCCTGTTTCTCTCTCTGGGAGTCTCTGTTTATCTCTCTGAGTTTCCGTTTCTCTCTCTGTGATTCGCTGTCTCTATCTCTCACAGTTCCTGTTCCTCTCTCTGTGAGTCTCTGTCACTCTCTCTCTGTGATTCTCTGTTTCTCTCTCTGTGGGTCTCTGTCTCTCTCTCTGTGAGTCTCTGTTTGTCTCTCTCTGTGAGTCGCTGTCTCCATCTCTCATAGTTCCTGTTTCTCCCTCTGTGAGTCTCTGTTTCTCTCTCTGTGAGTCTCTGTCTCTCTCTCTGTGAGTCTCTGTCTCTCTCTCTGTGAGTCTCTGTCTCTCTCTCTCAGTCCCTTTTTCTCTCTCTGTGAGTCTTAATTTCTCTCTCTGTGAGTCTCTGTTTCTCTCTCTGTGAGTCGCTGTCTCTATCTCTCGCAGTAGCTGTTTCGTTCTCTGTGATTCTCTGTTTCTCTCTCTGTGAGTCTCTGTCTCTCTCTCTCTGTGAGTCTCTGTCTCTCTCTCTCAGTCCCTTTTTCTCTCTCTGTAATTCTCTGTTTCTCTCTCTCTCAGTCTCTGTTTCTCTCTCTCTGAGTCTCTGATTCTCTCTCTCTGTGAGTCTTTATTTCTCTCTCTGTGAGTCCCTGTTTCTCTTTCTGAGTCTCTGTTTCCCTCTCTGTTTCACTCTCTCTGTGAGTCTCTGTTTCTCTCACTTTGAGTCTCTGTCTCTCTCTCTGGGAGTCTCTGTCTCTCTCTCTGTGAGTCTCTGTTTCTCTCTCTGTGAGTAACTGTTTCTCTCTCTGTGAGTCTCTGTTTCCCTCTCTGGGAGTCTCTGTTTCTCTCTCTGTGAGTCGCTGTCTCTATCTCTCGCAGTACCTATTTCGCTCTCTGTGAGTCTCTGTTTCTCTCTCTGAGGGTCTCTGTCTCTCTCTCTCTGTGAGTCTCTGTCTCTCTCTCTCAGTCCCTTTTTCTCTCTCTGTAATTCTCTGTTTCTCTCTCTCTCATTCTCTGTTTCTCTCTCTCTCTCAGTCTCTGTTTCTCTCTCTCTCTCAGTCTCTGTTTCTCCCTCTCTGAGTCTCTGATTCTCTCTCTCTTTGAGTCTCTGTTTCTCTCTCTGTGAGTCCCTGTTTCTCTTTCTGAGTCTCTGTTTCCCTCTCTGTTTCTCTCTCTGTGTGAGTCTCTGTTTCTCTCACTGTGAGTCTCTGTCTCTCTCTCTGGGAGTCTCTGTCTCTCTCTCTGTGAGTCTCTGTTTCTCTCTCTGTGAGTAACTGTTTCTCTCTCTGTGAGTCTCTGTTTTCCTCTCTGGGAGTCTCTGTTTCTCTCTCTGTGAGTCTTTGTTTCTCTCTCTGAGAGTCTCTGTTTCTCTCTCTGTCAGTCTCTGTTTCCCTCTCTGTGAGTAACTGTTTCTCTCTCTGTGAGTCGCTGTCTCTATCTCTCGCAGTTCCTGTTTCTCTCTCTGTGAGTCTCGGTTTCTCTCTCTCAGTCCCTGTTTCTCTCTCTGTGAGTCTCGGTTTCTCTCTTTCTGTCCCTGTTTCTCTCTCTGTGAGTCTCTGTTTCTCTCTCAGTCCCTGTTTCTCTCTCTGTGAGTCTCTGTTTCTCTCGCTGTGAGTCTCTGTCTCTCTCTCTGTGAGTCTTAATTTCTCTCTCTGTGAGTCTCTGTTTCTCTCTCTGTGAGTCGCTGTCTCTATCTCTCGCAGTAGCTGTTTCACTCTCTGTGAGTCTCTGTTTCTCTCTATGTGAGTCTCTGTCTCTCTCTCACTGTGAGTCTCTGTCTCTCTCTCTCTCAGTCCCTTTTTCTCTCTCTGTAATTCTCTGTTTCTCTCTCTCTCAGTCTCTGTTTCTCTCTCTCTCTAAGTCTCTGTTTCTCTCTCTCTGAGACTCTGATTCTCTCTCTCTGTGAGTCTTTGTTTCTCTCTCTGTGAGTCCCTGTTTCTCTTTCTGAGTCTCTGTTTCCCTCTCTGTTTCTCTCTCTCTGTGAGTCTCTGTTTCTCTCACTGTGAGTCTCTGTCTCTCTCTCTGGGAGTCTCTGTCTCTGTCTCTGTGAGTCTCTGTTTCTCTCTCTGTGAGTAACTGTTTCTCTCTCTGTGAGTCTCTGTTTCCCTCTCTGGGAGATTCTGTTTCTCTCTCTGTGAGTCTCTGTTTCTCTCTCTGTGAGTCTCTGTTTCTCTCTCTGTCAGTCTCTGTTTCCCTCTCTGTGAGTAACTGTTTCTCTCTCTGTGAGTCTCTGTTTCCCTCTCTGGGAGTCTCTGTTTCTCTCTCTCTGGTAGTCTCTGTTTCTCTCTCTCTGGGAGTCTCTGTTTCTCTCTCTCCGTGATTCTCTGTGTCTCTCTCTCTGTGAGTCTCTGTTTCTCTCTCTCTGGGAGTCTCTGTTACTCTCTCTCCGTGAGTCTCTCTTTCTCTCTCTCTGTGAGTCTCTGTTTCTCTCTTTTTGGGAGTCTCTGTTTCTCTCTCTGTGTGTCTCTGTTTTTCTCTCTCAGAGTCTCTGTTTCTCTCTCTTTGGGAGTCTCTGTTTCTCTCTCTGTGAGTCTCTGTTTCTCTCTAGGTGTGTCTCTGTTTCTCTCTCTCTGAGTCTCTGTTTCTCTCAGTCCCTGTTTCTCTCTCTGGGAGTCTCTGTTTCTCTCTCTGAGTTTCCGTTTCTCTCTCTGTGATTCGCTGTCTCTATCTCTCACAGTTCCTGTTCCTCTCTCTTTGAGTATCTGTCTCTCTCTCACTGTGATTCTCTGCTTCTCTCTCTGTGGGTCTCTGTCTCTCTCTCTGGGAGTCTCTGTCTCTCTCTCTGTGAGTCGCTGTCTCTATCTCTGTGAGATTATGTTTCTCTCTCTGTGAGTAACTGTTTCTCTCTCTGTGAGTCTCTGTTTCCCTCTCTGGGAGTCTCTGTTTCTCTCTCTGTGAGTCTCTGTTTCTCTCTCTCTCTGTGAGTCTCTGTTTCTCTCTCTGTCAGTCTCTGTTTCTCTCTCTGTCAGTCTCTGTTTCTCTCTCTGTGAGCCTTTGTTTCTCTCTCTGTGAGTAACTGTTTCTCTCTCTGTGAGTCTCTGTTTCCCTCTCTGGGAGTCTCTGTTTCTCTCTCTGTGAGTCTCTGTTTCTCTCTCTGTGAATCTCTGTTTCTCTCTCTGTGAGTAACTGTTTCTCTCTCTGTGAGTCTCTTTTTCTCTCTCTGTCAGTCTCTGTTTCCCTCTCTGTGAGTAACTGTTTCTCTCTCTGTGAGTCTCTGTTTCCCTCTCTGGGAGTCTCTGTTTCTCTCTCTGTGAGTCTCTGTTTCTCTGTCTGTGAGTCTCTGTTTCTCTCTCTGTCAGTCTCTGTTTCCCTCTCTGTGAGTAACTGTTTTTCTCTCTGGGAGTCTCTGTTTCCCTCTCTGGGAGTCTCTGTTTCTCTTTCTCTGGGAGTCTCTGTTTCTCTCTCTCTGGGAGTCTCTGTTTCTCTCTCTCCGTGAGTCTCTCTTTCTCTCTCTCTGTGAGTCTCTGTTTCTCTCTCTTTGGGAGTCTCTTTTTCTCTCTCTGTGAGTAACTGTTTCTCTCTCTCTGAGTCTCTGTTTCTCTCTCTTTGGGAGTCTCTGTTTCTCTCTCTGTGACTCTCTGTTTCTCTCTCTGTGTGACTCTGTTTCTCTCTCTCTCTGAGTCTCTGTTTCTCTCAGTCCCTGTTTCTCTCTCTGGGAGTCTCTGTTTATCTCTCTGAGTTTCCGTTTCTCTCTCTGTGATTCGCTGTCTCTATCTCTCACAGTTCCTGTTCCTCTCTCTCTGAGTCTCTGTCTCTCTCTCTCTCTGTGATTCTCTGTTTCTCTCTCTGTGGGTCTCTGTCTCTCTCTCTGTGAGTCTCTGTCTTTCTCTCTCTGTGAGTCGCTGTCTCTATCTCTGTGAGACTCTGTTTCTCTCTCTGTGAGTAACTGTTTCTCTCTCTGTGAGTCTCTGTTTCCCTCTCTGTGAGTCTCTGTTTCTCTCTCTGTGAGTCTCTGTTTCTCTCTCTGTCAGTCTCTGTTTCCCTCTCTGTGAGTAACTGTTTCTCTCTCTGTGAGTCTCTGTTTCCCTCTCTGGGAGTCTCTGTTTCTCTCTCTCTGGTAGTCTCTGTTTCTCTCTCTCTGGGAGTCTCTGTTTCTCTCTCTCCGTGAGTCTCTGTGTCTCTCTCTCTGTGAGTCTCTGTTTCTCTCTCTCTGGGAGTCTCTGTTACTCTCTCTCCGTGAGTCTCTCTTTCTCTCTCTCTGTGAGTCTCTGTTTCTCTCTCTTTGGGAGTCTCTGTTTCTCTCTCTGTGTGTCTCTGTTTTTCTCTCTCAGAGTCTCTGTTTCTCTCTCTTTGGGAGTCTCTGTTTCTCTCTCTGTGAGTCTCTGTTTCTCTCTCTGTTTGTCTCTGTTTCTCTCTCTCTGAGTCTCTGTTTCTCTCAGTCCCTGTTTCTCTCTCTGGGAGTCTCTGTTTCTCTCTCTGAGTTTCCGTTTCTCTCTCTGTGATTCGCTGTCTCTATCTCTCACAGTTCCTGTTCCTCTCTCTGTGAGCCTCTGTCTCTCTCTCTCTCTGTGATTCTCTGTTTCTCTCTCTGTGGGTCTCTGTCTCTCTCTCTGTGAGTCTCTGTCTTTCTCTCTCTGTGAGTCGCTGTCTCTATCTCTCATAGTTCCTGTTTCTCCCTCTGTGAGTCTCTGTTTCTCTCTCTGTGCGTCTCTGTCTCTCTCAGTCCCTTTTTCTCTCTCTGTGAGTCTCTGTCTCTCTCTCTGTGAGTCTCTCTCTCTCTCAGTCCCTTTTTCTCTCTCTGTGAGTCTCTGTTTCTCCCTCTGGGAGTTTCTGTTTCTCTCTCTGTGGGTCTCTGTCTCTCTCTCTCTCAGTCTATGTTCCTCTCTCTGTGAGTCTCTATCTCTCTCTGTGTTCCTCTATCTCTCTCTGAGTCTCTCTCTCTCTCTCTGAGTCTGTGTCTCTCTCTGTTTCTCTTTCTTTCTCTATGAGTCTGTCGCTCTCTCTCTCAGTCCCTGATTCTCTCTTGATCTCTGCTGCTCTCTCTGACTCTCTATTTCCCTCTCTCTCAGAGTTTCTGTCTCTCTCTCTCTGAGTCTTTGTTTCTCTCTCTGTGACTCTCTGTTTCTCTCTCTCTGAATCTCTGTTTCTCTCTCTTTGGGAGTCTCTGTTTCTCTCTCTGTGAGTCTCTGTTTCTCTCTCTCTGAGTCTCTGTTTCTCTCTCTTTGGGAGTCTCTGTTTCTCTCTCTGTGACTCTCTGTTTCTCTCTCTCTGCGTCTCTGTTTCTCTCAGTCCCTGTTTCTCTCTCTGGGAGTCTCTGTTTATCTCTCTGAGTTTCCGTTTCTCTCTCTGTGATTCGCTGTCTCTATCTCTCACAGTTCCTGTTCCTCTCTCTGTGAGTCTCTGTCTCTCTCTCTCTGTGATTCTCTGTTTCTCTCTCTGTGGGTCTCTGTCTCTCTCTCTGTGAGTCTCTGTTTGTCTCTCTCTGTGAGTCGCTGTCTCCATCTCTCATAGTTCCTGTTTCTCCCTCTGTGAGTCTCTGTTTCTCTCTCTGTGAGTCTCTGTCTCTCTCTCTGTGAGTCTCTGTCTCTCTCTCTGTGAGTCTCTGTCTCTCTCTCTCAGTCCCTTTTTCTCTCTCTGTGAGTCTTAATTTCTCTCTCTGTGAGTCTCTGTTTCTCTCTCTGTGAGTCGCTGTCTCTATCTCTCGCAGTAGCTGTTTCGTTCTCTGTGATTCTCTGTTTCTCTCTCTGTGAGTCTCTGTCTCTCTCTCTCTGTGAGTCTCTGTCTCTCTCTCTCAGTCCCTTTTTCTCTCTCTGTAATTCTCTGTTTCTCTCTCTCTCAGTCTCTGTTTCTCTCTCTCTGAGTCTCTGATTCTCTCTCTCTGTGAGTCTTTATTTCTCTCTCTGTGAGTCCCTGTTTCTCTTTCTGAGTCTCTGTTTCCCTCTCTGTTTCACTCTCTCTGTGAGTCTCTGTTTCTCTCACTTTGAGTCTCTGTCTCTCTCTCTGGGAGTCTCTGTCTCTCTCTCTGTGAGTCTCTGTTTCTCTCTCTGTGAGTAACTGTTTCTCTCTCTGTGAGTCTCTGTTTCCCTCTCTGGGAGTCTCTGTTTCTCTCTCTGTGAGTCGCTGTCTCTATCTCTCGCAGTACCTATTTCGCTCTCTGTGAGTCTCTGTTTCTCTCTCTGAGGGTCTCTGTCTCTCTCTCTCTGTGAGTCTCTGTCTCTCTCTCTCAGTCCCTTTTTCTCTCTCTGTAATTCTCTGTTTCTCTCTCTCTCATTCTCTGTTTCTCTCTCTCTCTCAGTCTCTGTTTCTCTCTCTCTCTCAGTCTCTGTTTCTCCCTCTCTGAGTCTCTGATTCTCTCTCTCTTTGAGTCTCTGTTTCTCTCTCTGTGAGTCCCTGTTTCTCTTTCTGAGTCTCTGTTTCCCTCTCTGTTTCTCTCTCTGTGTGAGTCTCTGTTTCTCTCACTGTGAGTCTCTGTCTCTCTCTCTGGGAGTCTCTGTCTCTCTCTCTGTGAGTCTCTGTTTCTCTCTCTGTGAGTAACTGTTTCTCTCTCTGTGAGTCTCTGTTTTCCTCTCTGGGAGTCTCTGTTTCTCTCTCTGTGAGTCTTTGTTTCTCTCTCTGAGAGTCTCTGTTTCTCTCTCTGTCAGTCTCTGTTTCCCTCTCTGTGAGTAACTGTTTCTCTCTCTGTGAGTCGCTGTCTCTATCTCTCGCAGTTCCTGTTTCTCTCTCTGTGAGTCTCGGTTTCTCTCTCTCAGTCCCTGTTTCTCTCTCTGTGAGTCTCGGTTTCTCTCTTTCTGTCCCTGTTTCTCTCTCTGTGAGTCTCTGTTTCTCTCTCAGTCCCTGTTTCTCTCTCTGTGAGTCTCTGTTTCTCTCGCTGTGAGTCTCTGTCTCTCTCTCTGTGAGTCTTAATTTCTCTCTCTGTGAGTCTCTGTTTCTCTCTCTGTGAGTCGCTGTCTCTATCTCTCGCAGTAGCTGTTTCACTCTCTGTGAGTCTCTGTTTCTCTCTATGTGAGTCTCTGTCTCTCTCTCACTGTGAGTCTCTGTCTCTCTCTCTCTCAGTCCCTTTTTCTCTCTCTGTAATTCTCTGTTTCTCTCTCTCTCAGTCTCTGTTTCTCTCTCTCTCTAAGTCTCTGTTTCTCTCTCTCTGAGACTCTGATTCTCTCTCTCTGTGAGTCTTTGTTTCTCTCTCTGTGAGTCCCTGTTTCTCTTTCTGAGTCTCTGTTTCCCTCTCTGTTTCTCTCTCTCTGTGAGTCTCTGTTTCTCTCACTGTGAGTCTCTGTCTCTCTCTCTGGGAGTCTCTGTCTCTGTCTCTGTGAGTCTCTGTTTCTCTCTCTGTGAGTAACTGTTTCTCTCTCTGTGAGTCTCTGTTTCCCTCTCTGGGAGATTCTGTTTCTCTCTCTGTGAGTCTCTGTTTCTCTCTCTGTGAGTCTCTGTTTCTCTCTCTGTCAGTCTCTGTTTCCCTCTCTGTGAGTAACTGTTTCTCTCTCTGTGAGTCTCTGTTTCCCTCTCTGGGAGTCTCTGTTTCTCTCTCTCTGGTAGTCTCTGTTTCTCTCTCTCTGGGAGTCTCTGTTTCTCTCTCTCCGTGATTCTCTGTGTCTCTCTCTCTGTGAGTCTCTGTTTCTCTCTCTCTGGGAGTCTCTGTTACTCTCTCTCCGTGAGTCTCTCTTTCTCTCTCTCTGTGAGTCTCTGTTTCTCTCTTTTTGGGAGTCTCTGTTTCTCTCTCTGTGTGTCTCTGTTTTTCTCTCTCAGAGTCTCTGTTTCTCTCTCTTTGGGAGTCTCTGTTTCTCTCTCTGTGAGTCTCTGTTTCTCTCTAGGTGTGTCTCTGTTTCTGTCTCTCTGAGTCTCTGTTTCTCTCAGTCCCTGTTTCTCTCTCTGGGAGTCTCTGTTTCTCTCTCTGAGTTTCCGTTTCTCTCTCTGTGATTCGCTGTCTCTATCTCTCACAGTTCCTGTTCCTCTCTCTTTGAGTATCTGTCTCTCTCTCACTGTGATTCTCTGTTTCTCTCTCTGTGGGTCTCTGTCTCTCTCTCTGGGAGTCTCTGTCTCTCTCTCTGTGAGTCGCTGTCTCTATCTCTGTGAGACTATGTTTCTCTCTCTGTGAGTAACTGTTTCTCTCTCTGTGAGTCTCTGTTTCCCTCTCTGGGAGTCTCTGTTTCTCTCTCTGTGAGTCTCTGTTTCTCTCTCTCTCTGTGAGTCTCTGTTTCTCTCTCTGTCAGTCTCTGTTTCTCTCTCTGTCAGTCTCTGTTTCTCTCTCTGTGAGCCTTTGTTTCTCTCTCTGTGAGTAACTGTTTCTCTCTCTGTGAGTCTCTGTTTCCCTCTCTGGGAGTCTCTGTTTCTCTCTCTGTGAGTCTCTGTTTCTCTCTCTGTGAATCTCTGTTTCTCTCTCTGTGAGTAACTGTTTCTCTCTCTGTGAGTCTCTTTTTCTCTCTCTGTCAGTCTCTGTTTCCCTCTCTGTGAGTAACTGTTTCTCTCTCTGTGAGTCTCTGTTTCCCTCTCTGGGAGTCTCTGTTTCTCTCTCTGTGAGTCTCTGTTTCTCTGTCTGTGAGTCTCTGTTTCTCTCTCTGTCAGTCTCTGTTTCCCTCTCTGTGAGTAACTGTTTTTCTCTCTGGGAGTCTCTGTTTCCCTCTCTGGGAGTCTCTGTTTCTCTTTCTCTGGGAGTCTCTGTTTCTCTCTCTCTGGGAGTCTCTGTTTCTCTCTCTCCGTGAGTCTCTCTTTCTCTCTCTCTGTGAGTCTCTGTTTCTCTCTCTTTGGGAGTCTCTTTTTCTCTCTCTGTGAGTAACTGTTTCTCTCTCTCTGAGTCTCTGTTTCTCTCTCTTTGGGAGTCTCTGTTTCTCTCTCTGTGAGTCTCTGTTTCTCTCTCTGTGTGACTCTGTTTCTCTCTCTCTCTGAGTCTCTGTTTCTCTCAGTCCCTGTTTCTCTCTCTGGGAGTCTCTGTTTATCTCTCTGAGTTTCCGTTTCTCTCTCTGTGATTCGCTGTCTCTATCTCTCACAGTTCCTGTTCCTCTCTCTGTGAGTCTCTGTCTCTCTCTCTCTCTGTGATTCTCTGTTTCTCTCTCTGTGGGTCTCTGTCTCTCTCTCTGTGAGTCTCTGTCTTTCTCTCTCTGTGAGTCGCTGTCTCTATCTCTGTGAGACTCTGTATCTCTCTCTGTGAGTAACTGTTTCTCTCTCTGTGAGTCTCTGTTTCCCTCTCTGTGAGTCTCTGTTTCTCTCTCTGTGAGTCTCTGTTTCTCTCTCTGTCAGTCTCTGTTTCCCTCTCTGTGAGTAACTGTTTCTCTCTCTGTGAGTCTCTGTTTCCCTCTCTGGGAGTCTCTGTTTCTCTCTCTCTGGTAGTCTCTGTTTCTCTCTCTCTGGGAGTCTCTGTTTCTCTCTCTCCGTGAGTCTCTGTGTCTCTCTCTCTGTGAGTCTCTGTTTCTCTCTCTCTGGGAGTCTCTGTTACTCTCTCTCCGTGAGTCTCTCTTTCTCTCTCTCTGTGAGTCTCTGTTTCTCTCTCTTTGGGAGTCTCTGTTTCTCTCTCTGTGTGTCTCTGTTTTTCTCTCTCAGAGTCTCTGTTTCTCTCTCTTTGGGAGTCTCTGTTTCTCTCTCTGTGAGTCTCTGTTTCTCTCTCTGTTTGTCTCTGTTTCTCTCTCTCTGAGTCTCTGTTTCTCTCAGTCCCTGTTTCTCTCTCTGGGAGTCTCTGTTTCTCTCTCTGAGTTTCCGTTTCTCTCTCTGTGATTCGCTGTCTCTATCTCTCACAGTTCCTGTTCCTCTCTCTTTGAGTATCTGTCTCTCTCTCTCTGTGATTCTCTGCTTCTCTCTCTGTGGGTCTCTGTCTCTCTCTCTGGGAGTCTCTGTCTCTCTCTCTGTGAGTCGCTGTCTCTATCTCTGTGAGACTATGTTTCTCTCTCTGTGAGTAACGGTTTCTCTCTCTGTGAGTCTCTGTTTCCCTCTCTGGGAGTCTCTGTTTCTCTCTCTGTGAGTCTCTGTTTCTCTCTCTCTGTGAGTCTCTGTTTCTCTCTCTGTCAGTCTCTGTTTCTCTCTCTGTCAGTCTCTGTTTCTCTCTCTGTGAGCCTTTGTTTCTCTCTCTGTGAGTAACTGTTTCTCTCCCTGTGAGTCTCTGTTTCCCTCTCTGGGAGTCTCTGTTTCTCTCTCTGTGAGTCTCTGTTTCTCTCTCTGTGAATCTCTGTTTCTCTCTCTGTGAGTAACTGTTTCTCTCTCTGTGAGTCTCTTTTTCTCTCTCTGTCAGTCTCTGTTTCCCTCTCTGTGAGTAACTGTTTCTCTCTCTGTGAGTCTCTGTTTCCCTCTCTGGGAGTCTCTGTTTCTCTCTCTGTGAGTCTCTGTTTCTCTGTCTGTGAGTCTCTTTTTCTCTCTCTGTGAGTCTCTGTTTCCCTCTCTGTGAGTAACTGTTTTTCTCTCTGGGAGTCTCTGTTTCCCTCTCTGGGAGTCTCTGTTTCTCTTTCTCTGGGAGTCTCTGTTTCTCTCTCTCTGGGAGTCTCTGTTTCTCTCTCTCCGTGAGTCTCTCCTTCTCTCTCTCTGTGAGTCTCTGTTTCTCTCTCTTTGGGAGTCTCTTTTTCTCTCTCTGTGAGTAACTGTTTCTCTCTCTCTGAGTCTCTGTTTCTCTCTCTTTGGGAGTCTCTGTTTCTCTCTCTGTCAGTCTATGTTTCTCTCTCTGTCAGTCTCTCTTTCTCTCTCTGTGAGCCTTTGTTTCTCTCTCTGTGAGTAACTGTTTCTCTCTCTGTGAGTCTCTGTTTCCCTCTCTGGGAGTCTCTGTTTCTCTCTCTGTGAGTCTCTGTTTCTCTCTCTGTGAATCTCTGTTTCTCTCTCTGTGAGTAACTGTTTCTCTCTCTGTGAGTCTCTTTTTCTCTCTCTGTCAGTCTCTGTTTCCCTCTCTGTGAGTAACTGTTTCTCTCTCTGTGAGTCTCTGTTTCCCTCTCTGGGAGTCTCTGTTTCTCTGTCTGTGAGTCTCTGTTTCTCTCTCTGTGAGTCTCTGTTTCCCTCTCTGTGAGTAACTGTTTTTCTCTCTGGGAGTCTCTGTTTCCCTCTCTGGGAGTCTCTGTTTCTCTTTCTCTGGGAGTCTCTGTTTCTCTCTCTCTGGGAGTCTCTGTTTCTCTCTCTCCGTGAGTCTCTCTTTCTCTCTCTCTGTGAGTCTCTGTTTCTCTCTCTTTGGGAGTCTCTTTTTCTCTCTCTGTGAGTAACTGTTTCTCTCTCTCTGAGTCTCTGTTTCTCTCTCTTTGGGAGTCTCTGTTTCTCTCTCTGTGAGTCTCTGTTTCTCTCTCTGTGTGACTCTGTTTCTCTCTCTCTGAGTCTCTGTTTCTCTCAGTCCCTGTTTCTCTCTCTGGGAGTCTCTGTTTATCTCTCTGAGTTTCCGTTTCTCTCTCTGTGATTCGCTGTCTCTATCTCTCACAGTTCCTGTTCCTCTCTCTGTGAGTCTCTGTCTCTCTCTCTCTCTGTGATTCTCTGTTTCTCTCTCTGTGGGTCTCTGTCTCTCTCTCTGTGAGTCTCTGTCTTTCTCTCTCTGTGAGTCGCTGTCTCTATCTCTGTGAGACTCTTTTTCTCTCTCTGTGAGTAACTGTTTCTCTCTCTGTGAGTCTCTGTTTCCCTCTCTGTGAGTCTCTGTTTCTCTCTCAGTGAGTCTCTGTTTCTCTCTCTGTCAGTCTCTGTTTCCCTCTCTGTGAGTAACTGTTTCTCTCTCTGTGAGTCTCTGTTTCCCTCTCTGGGAGTCTCTTTTCTCTCTCTCTGGTAGTCTCTGTTTCTCTCTCTCTGGGAGTCTCTGTTTCTCTCTCTCCGTGAGTCTCTGTGTCTCTCTCTCTGTGAGTCTCTGTTTCTCTCTCTCTGGGAGTCTCTGTTACTCTCTCTCCGTGAGTCTCTCTTTCTCTCTCTCTGTGAGTATCTGTTTCTCTCTCTTTGGGAGTCTCTGTTTCTCTCTCTGTGTGTCTCTGTTTTTCTCTCTCAGAGTCTCTGTTTCTCTCTCTTTGGGAGTCTCTGTTTCTCTCTCTGTGAGTCTCTGTTTCTCTCTCTGTGTGTCTCTGTTTCTCTCTCTCTGAGTCTCTGTTTCTCTCAGTCCCTGTTTCTCTCTCTGGGAGTCTCTGTTTCTCTCTCTGAGTTTCCGTTTCTCTCTCTGTGATTCGCTGTCTCTATCTCTCACAGTTCCTGTTCCTCTCTCTTTGAGTATCTGTCTCTCTCTCTCTGTGATTCTCTGCTTCTCTCTCTGTGGGTCTCTGTCTCTCTCTCTGGGAGTCTCTGTCTCTCTCTCTGTGAGTCGCTGTCTCTATCTCTGTGAGACTATGTTTCTCTCTCTGTGAGTAACTGTTTCTCTCTCTGTGAGTCTCTGTTTCTCTCTCTGTGAGTCTCTGTTTCTCTCTCTCTCTGTGAGTCTCTGTTTCTCTCTCTGTCAGTCTCTGTTTCTCTCTCTGTCAGTCTCTGTTTCTCTCTCTGTGAGCCTTTGTTTCTCTCTCTGTGAGTAACTGTTTCTCTCTCTGTGAATCTCTGTTTCCCTCTCTGGGAGTCTCTGTTTCTCTCTCTGTGAGTCTCTGTTTCTCTCTCTGTGAATCTCTGTTTCTCTCTCTGTGAGTAACTGTTTCTCTCTCTGTGAGTCTCTTTTTCTCTCTCTGTCAGTCTCTGTTTCCCTCTCTGTGAGTAACTGTTTCTCTCTCTGTGAGTCTCTGTTTCCGTCTCTGGGAGTCTCTGTTTCTCTCTCTGTGAGTCTCTGTTTCTCTGTCTGTGAGTCTCTGTTTCTCTCTCTGTGAGTCTCTGTTTCCCTCTCTGTGAGTAACTGTTTTTCTCTCTGGGAGTCTCTGTTTCCCTCTCTGGGAGTCTCTGTTTCTCTTTCTCTGGGAGTCTCTGTTTCTCTCTCTCTGGGAGTCTCTGTTTCTCTCTCTCCGTGAGTCTCTCTTTCTCTCTCTCTGTGAGTCTCTGTTTCTCTCTCTTTGGGAGTCTCTTTTTCTCTCTCTGTGAGTAACTGTTTCTCTCTCTCTGAGTCTCTGTTTCTCTCTCTTTGGGAGTCTCTGTTTCTCTCTCTGTGAGTCTCTGTTTTTCTCTCTCTGTGTGACTCTGTTTCTCTCTCTCTGAGTCTCTGTTTCTCTCAGTCCCTGTTTCTCTCTCTGGGAGTCTCTGTTTATCTCTCTGAGTTTCCGTTTCTCTCTCTGTGATTCGCTGTCTCTATCTCTCACAGTTCCTGTTCCTCTCTCTGTGAGTCTCTGTCTCTCTCTCTCTCTGTGATTCTCTGTTTCTCTCTCTGTGGGTCTCTGTCTCTCTCTCTGTGAGTCTCTGTCTTTCTCTCTCTGTGAGTCGCTGTCTCTATCTCTCATAGTTCCTGTTTCTCCCTCTGTGAGTCTCTGTTTCTCTCTCTGTGAGTCTCTGTCTCTCTCAGTCCCTTTTTCTCTCTCTGTGAGTCTCTGTCTCTCTCTCTGTGAGTCCCTGTCTCTCTCAGTCCCTTTTTCTCTCTCTGTGAGTCTCTGTTTCTCTCTCTGGGAGTTTCTGTTTCTCTCTCTGTGGGTCTCTATCTCTCTCTCTCTCAGTCTATGTTCCTCTCTCTGTGAGTCTCTATCTCTCTCTGTGTTCCTCTATCTCTCTCTGAGTCTCTCTCTCTCTCTGTGAGTCTGTGTCTCTCTCTGTTTCTCTTTCTTTCTCTCTGAGTCTGTCGCTCTCTCTCTCAGTCCCTGATTCTCTCTTGATCTCTGCTGCTCTCTCTGACTCTCTATTTCCCTCTCTCTCAGAGTCTCTGTCTCTCTCTCTCTGAGTCTTTGTTTCTCTCTCTGTGACTCTCTGTTTCTCTCTCTCTGTCTCTCTGTTTCTCTCCCTGAGTCTCTGTCTCTCTCTTTGAGTTTCTGTCTGTCTCTCTCTCAGTCCCTGATTCTCTCTTGAATTCTGCTGCTCTCTGTGTCTCTGTCTCTCTCTCCATCTCTGTTCCTTTCTCTGTGAGTCTCTGTCTCTCTGTGTGTCCCTGTTTCTTTCTCTCAGTCTCTGTTTCTCTCTCTCTGAAAGTCTGCCTCTCTCTCTCTGTTTCTCTTTCTCTCTCTCTCTGAGTCTCTGTTTCTCTCTCTCTGTGAGTCTCTTTTTCTGTCTCTCTGAGTATCTCTTTCTCTCTCTCTGAATCTCTGTTTCTCTCTCTGGGTCTCTGTTTCTCTCTCTGTGATTCTCTGTTTTTCTCTTTCTGTGAGTCTCTGTTCCTCTCTCTGTGAGTCTCTGTTTCTCTCTCTCAGTTTTTGTTTCTCGCTCTTTCTGCCTCTCTCTCTCATTCTGCTTCTTACACACCCTTGCTCTCTCTCTCCCTCTCTCTGTCTCTCTCCCTCTTCCCCTCATTCTGCCCTTTTCGTGCTCACCATCATCCATGAATTTCACGATGCAGATGTGTCCACATTTGGTTTCACAGCAGGTCTGCCAAGCATCACAGTCTCCATCTCCGCTGCACTGGTCACCAAGTTTCAGGTCACACATGGGGGTGAGACGGTGAGAAGAGGGACAGGTATCATCGTCTGGAACCCAGAAATCGGGGGTCAGTCAGGAACACAGAAACTGGCCAATCCCCCGGCCGAGAGAGAGAGAGAGAGGCAGGAACTCTCTGGGGACCCCCAGAAACGAGGGACTAGTTCACAGGGTGTGGAAATCATGGAGCATCTCGGGAAGCACTTCACATTGTCTCACACTCACAGAATCTCACACCTTCACACACACTCTCACACTCACACACACACACTCACACTCTCACACTGTCTCACACTCACACACACACTCTCACACTGTCTCACACTCACAGGCTTTCTCACCCTCACGCACACTCTCACACTCACACACACACTCTCACACTGTCTCAAACTCACAGACTCTCTCACACACTCACACACACACTCTCACACTCATCCACACACTCTCACACTGTCTCAGACTCACAGACACACACACACACACAAACACTCACAGACACACACACTCACACACACACTCTCACACTGTCTCACACTCACAGACTCTCTCTCACTCTCACATACTCTCACAATCACGCACACACTCTCACTCTGACTCACACACACAGACTCTCTCCCACACTCACACACACACTCTCACACTCACACACACATTCTCACACTGTCTCACACTCACAGACTCTCTCCCACACTCACACACACACTCACACACACACTCTCACACTGTCTCACACTCACAGACTCTCTCTCACACTCACACACTCATAGACACACACACTCACAAAAAACTCTCACACTCACACACACACACTCACACACACTCTCACACACACACACACTCTCACACTCACCCATGCACACACACTCACACCCACACACACACACACTCACACCCACACTCTCATACTCTCACACCCACACTCTCACACTCTCACACACACTCTCACACTCACACACACACACTCTCACATTCACAGAGTCTCTCTCTCACACTCACACACTGTCTCTCTCACAGACTCTTACACTCACACACACACTGTCTCACACTCACAGACTCTCTCAACCTCACACACACCCACACCCAGACTCTCACACCTATACACACACCCACACACACAAATAATCTCACACCCACACACACCCGCACACACACACTCTCACACTCACAGACTCTCTCTCACACACTCACACTTTCTCACACACACACACACTCACACTTACACCTTCACACACACTCTCACAATCACTCACACTCACACACTCTCACATACACACTCTCTCACCCTCACAGACTCTCACACCCACATACACTCTCACACCTGCACGCACACTCTCATACACACACATTCACACTCACACACTCTCACACCCGCACACACCCTCACACACACCCTCGCACTCACACTTCTGCACTCTCACACTCACACCCACACACACACTCTAACACACACTCTCACACCCACACACACCCTCACACACACCCTCACAATGACACACTCACACCCGCATTCTCACACTCACACCCACACACACTCGCACACTCACACCAGCACACACACACTCTCACACAAACACTCTCACACTCACCCATGCACACACACTCACACCCACACACACACACACTCACACCCACACTCTCATACTCTCACACCCACACTCTCACACTCACACACACACTCTCACACACAAACACTCTCACACCTACACTCTCACACACACACTCTCAAACCCACACTTTCACACTCTCACACCCACACTCTCACACTCTCACACTCACATTAGCACACACATACTCTCACACAAACACTCTCACACTCACCCACACACACACACTCACACCCACACACACACACTCACACACACACTCTCATACTCTCACACCCACACTCTCACACACACACTCTAGAACCCACACTCTCACACTCTCACACACACACTCTCACACTCACACACACACTCTCAGACCCACACTCTCACACTCTCACACACACACTCTCTCACACACACACTCTCACACCTACACATTCACTCTCTCACACACACACTCTCAAACCCACACTCTCACACTCTCACCCCCACACTCTCACACTCAAACCCACACACTCTCACGCTCAAACCCACACACTCACACACACACTCTCACACACACACGATCTCACACTCTTACACCCACTTTCTCACACTCTTACACACAGGCACACTCATACACTCTCACAACCACTGTCTCACATACCCACACTCTCACACCCACACCCTCACAGTCACACTCTCACATCCACAGTCTCACACAACCTCACACCCACAGCCCCATACTCACATACCCACACTCACAGTCTCACACACTGTCACACACAAATTCTCACACTCTCACACACCCTCACAGTCACACACACACTTACAGTCACACAATCTCACACACTGACACACATTCCCACACTCACAGCTTCACACACTGTCACACACAAATTTTCACACACTCTCACACCCACGGTCTCACACACACTCACATGCACAGTCTCACACTCACATTCCCACACTCACAGTCTAACACACAAATTTTCACACACTCTCACACCCACAGTCTCAAACTCACACACACCCTCACAATCACACAGTCTCACACCCACAGTCTCAGATACACACACCCACACTCACAATCACACAGTCTCACACACTCAAACACCCACACAATTTCATGCACTATCACATCCACACACTCTCAGACCCACACTCACACTCACACAGTCTCACACACTCTCACACTCACAGTCAGGGTCACACAGCCTCACACCCGCACTCACACCCGCACGCTCACACCCTCATGCTCACACCCGCACGCTCACACCCGCATGCTCACACTTGCATAGTCACAACCACACACAAAGCCTCACACTCACAGCTTCACACACACAGCCTCAAACTCACAACGCTGACACTCACACTCACACACGCTCACACTCACAATGCTGACTCTCACACTCACACATGCTCACACTCGCAATGCTGACAATCACACTCACACACTCTCACACTCACAATGCTGACACTCACACTCACACACTCTCACAGTCACAATGCTGACACTCACACTCACACTCACATACACTCACAATGCTGACACTCACACTCACACTCTCTCACAGTCACAACTTTGACACACACTCACAAACAAACACACTGACACACGCTGACACTCACACTCACACACTGTCACAATCACAACACTGACACTCATACTCACACACCCTCACACTCACACACGCTGACACTCACACTCACGCACACTCACACTCACACACACTGACACTCACACTCACGCACACTCACACTCACAACACTGACACTCACACATGCTCACACTCACGCTGCTGACACTCACACTCACACACGCTCACACTCACAATGCTGGCACTCACACACGCTCACATTCACAACACTCACACACACACACACTCACACACGCTCTTACACACTCATTCTCACAATGAGACTCAGAATGACACTCAAACTGACTCATACAATCACACACAAACTCCCAATGAAGCACATACACCCTCACACTCACACACTCTCACGCAAACACACACAATCTCTAACACACTCTGACAGACACACTCAAGCACACTCAGACTCTCAAACACACACACACACACACACCCATGGGCAAACGCACACAAACTCTCGGTCTCTCTCTCTCTCTCCGCCCATCCGGTGATGAATGGACTCTGACCCTTTGGGGCACTCACCGGACATGAGGAAGCGAGGGACACATCTCTTTCCACAGCCAGTCTCACAGCAGGATGACCAGGACAAGCAGTCGGCATCTGTCTCACACACATTCCCAAGTTTCATATCACAGAAACTGTCCAATCGGCTGGAAGCTGGACACTGGGGGGCTGGAAGATGCAAAGAGAGAGTGAGATCCAGAATCAGGATAAAGACCCACACACCGTCCCCATCAAACACTCCCAGGACAGGTACAGCACGGGGTTAGATACAGAGTAATGCTCC
>NW_024470861.1:132500-140000 GCF_017639515.1 Carcharodon carcharias
AGGATCCCGGACAGATCCCTCTCCAGACTGGGAGACTCTCAGTCCCCCTGTGCTGGGAGTGTGTCTCCATGAACCTTGGGTTGAGGGACAGTTGAGTTGTTGCCGGACAGACTGTCCGTGGGGTAATACCTGAGCTCTCTGTCCTTTGGCTCTGGGACATGAAGTAGTGCAGACATCTCCTCCCACAGCGAGTCTCACAACAGCGCATCCACTTGTCACACCCAGCATCCTCCTCACAGGGCTGACTCCTATTCATCCTGCACACCCCATCCACGCTGGAAACTTCTGGACAGCTCCAGGAGCTCCCCTCTAGGGAAAGAACAGATTGGGTTAGAGGTGGGGACAGGAGAGAGGGAGGGAGAGAGAGAGAGGAACAGAGGGAGGGAGAGAGAGAAGGAGAGGGAGAGAGAGAGAGAGAGAGACAGGGAGAGGGACGGAGAGAGAGAGAGAGAGGGAGAGAGGGAGGGAGAGAGAGAGGGAGAGGGAAAGAGAGAGAGAGACAGGGAGAGAGAGATAGGGAGACAGAGAGAGACAGAGAGAGAGGGAGAGGGAGAGAGAGAGACAGGAAGAGGGAGTGAGAGAGAGAGACAGAGAGAGGGAGAGAGGGAGTGAGAGAGAGAAATGGAGAGAGGGAGTGAGAGGGAGAGACAGAGAGAAACAGAGAGAGAGACAGAGAGAGAGAGAGAGACAGAAAGAGAGAGACAGAGCGAAAGAGAGAGGGAGTGAGAGAGAGAGACTGAGAGAGAGACACAGAGAGAGAGACAGAGACAGAGAGAGAGAGACAGAGAGCGAGAGCGAGAGAGAGAGAGAGACAGAGATGGACAGAGACAGACAGAGACAGAGAGACAGAGAGAGACGGTGACAGAGAGAGAGAGAGACAGAGAGAGAGTGAAATAGAGATTGAAGCAGGGATGGAAACAGAGAGACAGACAGAGAAAGACTCAGAGAGAGAAAGTAACAGAGAGAGAGACACAGAGAGACAGAGAGAAAGAGAGAGAGATTCAAAGCAGAAACAGAGAGACATAGAGAGAGAGGGTGAGAGATAGAGTGAGACAGAATGAGAGACAGTAACAGAGAGATAGAGAGAGAGGGTGAGAGACAGAGAGAGACAGAACGAGAGACAGTAACAGAGAGACAGAGAGAGAGGGAGAGAGACAGACAGAGAGATTCAGAAAAGCCCCAGTCTGGACATGTACAGACCTGTAGAGGACACACTGATACTGGACCAGGAACTCCCTCCATGGGACTTGGGGAAGAATGAAGGGACACATCGTTTCTCACAGCTTGCATCACAACAGCTTAGGGAACCATTGCAATCTGCATCCGACTCACAAACCTTCCCAAAGGTGCAGTTACACACAGGGAGCAGCTGCTCAGGACGGGGACACTGTCCATCATCTACAGGAGAGAGAGAGAGAGAGAGGAGAGCAGGAGTTAGACACAAGGGAAAGCTCCCTCTATACAGACCAGTCAAACATTCCCAGGACAGGTACAGCACGGGGTTAGATACAGAGTAAATCTGCCTCAACACTGTCCCCATCAAACACTCCCAGGACAGGTACAGCATGGGGTTAGATACAGAGTAAATCTCCCTCTACACTGTCCCCATCAAACACACCCAGGACAGGTACAGCACGGGGTTAGATACAGAGTAAATCTCCCTCTACACCGTCCCCATCAAACACTCCCAGGACAGGTACAGCACGGGGTTAGATCCAGAGTAAATCTCCCTCTACACTGTCCCCATCAAACACTCCCAGGACAGGTACAGCACGGGGTTAGATACAGAGTAAAGCTCCCTCTACACTGTCCCCATCAAACACTCCCAGGACAGGTACAGCAAATGGTAAGATATAGAGAAAAGCTCCCTCTACACTGTCCAGATCAAACACTCCCAGGACAGGTACAGCACGGGGTTAGATACAGAGTAAAGGAAACTCCACACTGTCCCCATCAAACACTCCCAGGACAGGTACAGCACGGGGTTAGATACAGAGTAAACCTCCCTCTACACCATCCCCATCAAACATTCCCAGGACAGGTACAGCACGGGGTTAGATACAGAGTAAATCTCCCTCTACACTGTCCCCATCAAACACTCCCAGGACAGGTACAGCACGGGGTTAGATACAGAGTAAATCTCCCTCTACACTGTCCTCATCTAACACTCCCAGGACAGGTATAGCACGGGGTTAGATACAGAGTAAAGCTGCCTCTACACCGTCCCAATCAAACACTCCCAGGACAGGTACAGCACGGGGTTAGATACAGAGTAAATCTCCCTCTACACTGTCCTCATCTAACACTCCCAGGACAGGTATAGCACGGGGTTAGATACAGAGTAAAGCTGCCTCTACACCGTCCCAATCAAACACTCCCAGGACAGGTACAGCACGGGGTTAGATACAGAGTAAATCTCCCTCTACACCGTCTCCATCAAACACTCCCAGGACAGGTACAGCACGGGCTTAGATACAGAGTAAAGCTCCCTCTACACTGTCCCCATCAAACACTCCCAAACAGGTACAGCACGGGGTTAGATACAGAGTAAATCTCCCTCTACACTGTCCCCATCAAACACTCCCAGGACAGGTACAGCATCATTTGGACACTGAGTGAAGATCTGAACTCACCTCCTCTGAAACTCCTGATGACACATCGGGCTCCACACGGAGTTAGACAGCATGTCTGCCACTTCCCACACTCCCTCTCGCTCTGACACTCCTTCCCCAGCGTTGAATTACACACGTAGCTCAGTTGCCGGGGACTGGAACACTCTCCAGGCTTCTCACCTACAGAGGAGAACAGTCGGACAAGAGGGTCAGTTCACCCAGGAAGGGAGATGAGCTGCACAATTCCCCACGGGAATTCTCTTCATGTCTTCAATCCTTCTGTGTCCTTGACATACCATTGGATTCCTGGTGCCCATTTTCTTCTGTTCTCTGGACCACGAATCAGGGACATCGCAGGATCCAAAGCTCAGTGTGTGTGTGATCCTCGATATTCTCCATCCTGACAGAGTCATTCCCATCTCACTCACCCATTCATCCAATTCAACCCCACTCACAGGTTATCCCGTTGTTCCACATCACTCCCACATCACTGCCAAATAACTCCCCCACCATTCCCAACTCAATCCCCCATCACTCCCACATCAATCCCCCATCATTCTTAAATTACTCCCTCATCAATCCCAGCTCACTACCCCATCACTCACAGCTCAATCCCCCATCACTCCCAGCTCAGTCTCCCATCACTCCCAGCTCAATCCCCCATCACTCCCAGCTCACTCCCCCAACACTCTCAAATTACTCCCCCATCACTCCCAGCTCACTCCCCCATCACTCCCAGCTCAATCCCCCATCACTCCCAGCTCACTCCCCCAACACTCTCAAATTACTCCCCCATCACTCCCAGCTCACTTTCCCATCACTCCCAATTTACTCCCCCATCACTCCCAGCTCACTACCCCATCACTCCCAGCTCACTACCCCATCACTCCCAGCTCACTCCCCCTTCATTCTTAAATTACTCCCCCATCACTCCCAGCACACAGCCCCATCACTCCCAGCTCACTCCCCCATCACTCCCAGCACACAGCTCCATCACTCCCAGCTCACTGCCCCCAACACTCTCAAATTACTCCCCCATCACTCCCAGCTCACTCCCCCATCGCTCCCAGTTCACTCCCCCATCACTCCCAACTCAATCCCCCATCACTCCCAGCTCACTCCCCCATCACTCCCAGCTCACTCCCCAACACTCTCAAATTACTCCCCCATCACTCCCAGCTCATTCCCCATAACTCCCAGCTCACTCCCCCATTATTCCCAGAGCACACCCAGCTCACAACGCCATCACGACCAGCTCAATCCACAATAACTGCCCCATCACTCCCAGCTCACTCCACCATGAATGCCAACCCAAACCCCCATCAATCCCTGCCCATACCACTTTCACTAAAGGACCACATAACTATCACTCACTTCCAAACCCAGAGCATTCAACATCAACCTGTCAATTACTCTCAGCCAACTCACCGATCACTGCCAGGCCAGTCCTGAATCTAACCCAGGACACTGCCTGCAGTCAAGAGGCTAACAGTCTCTACCCTCTGCAGTCTAGGGTCTATCAGTTTCTACCCTCTGCAGTCTAGGGACTATCAGTCTCTACCCTCTGAAGTCTCGGGTCTATCAGACTATCCCTCTGCAGTCTAGTGTCTATCAGTTTCTACCCTCTGCAGTCTTGGGTCTATCAGTCACTACCCTCTGCAGTCTAGTGTCTATCCGTCTCTACCCTCTGAAATCTCGGGTCTATCAGACTTTCTCTCTGCAGTCTCGGGTCTATCAGTCTCTACCCTCTGAAGTCTCGGGTCTATCAGACTTTCCCTCTGCAGTCTCAGGTCTATCAGTTTCTACCCTCTGCAGTTTAGTGTCTATCAGTCTCTACCCTCTGAAGTCTCGGGTCTATCAGACTTTCCCTTTGCAGTCTTGGGTCTATCAGTCTCTAACCTCTGAAGTCTCGAGTCTATCAGACTTTCCCTCTGCAGTCTAGGGTCTATCAGTCTCTACCCTCTGCAGCCTAGGGTCTATCAGTCTCTACCCTCTGCAGTCTAGTGTCTATCAGTCTCTACCCTCTGAAGTCTCGGGTCTATCAGACTTTCCCTCTGCAGTCTAGGGTCTATCAGTCTCTACCCTCTGCAGTCTAATGTCAAACAGTCTCTACCCTCTGCAGTCTAGTGTCTATCAGTCTCTACCCTCTGCAGTCTATGGCCTATCAGTCTCTACACTTTGCAGTCTAGGGGCTATCAGTCTCTACACTCTGAATGCTAAGGTAAATGAGTCTCTACCATCTGCAGTCTAGGCTCTATCAGTCTCTAACCTCTGCAGTCCAGGGTCTATCAGTCGCTACATTCTGCAGTCTAGGGTCTATCAGTTTCTAACCTTTGCATTCTAGGGTCTATCAGTCTCTACCCTCTGCAGTCTAGGTTCTATCAGTCTCTACCCTCTGCAGTCTAGGGTGTACCAGTCTCTACCCTCTGCAGTATAGGGTGTATCAGTCTCTAAAATCTGCAGTCTAGGGTCTATCAGTCTCTACCCTCTGCAGTCTAGGGTGTATCAGTCTCTAAAATCTGCAGTCTAGGGTCTATCAGTCTCTACCTTCTGCAGTCTTGGGTCTATCAGTCTCTATAGTCTGCAGTCTAGGGTCTATCAATCTCTAACCTCTGCAGTCTAGGGTCTATCAGTCTCTACACTCTGCAGTCTAGGGTATATCAATCTCTACCCTCTGCAGTCTAGGGTGTATCAGTCTCTACTCTCTGCAGTCTAGGGTGTATCAGTCTCTACCCTCTGCAGTCTAGGGTCAATCAGTTTCTAACCTCTGCTTTCTAGCATCTATCAGTCTCTTCCCGCTGCAGTCTTGATTCTATCAGTCTCTACCCTCTGCAGTCTAGTGTCAATCAGTCTCTACAGTCTGCAGTCTAGGGTCTATCAGTCTCTACCCTCTGCACTCTAGGGTCTATCAGTCTCTACGCTCTGCAGTCTAGGGACTATCAGTCTCTAACCTCTGCAGTCTAGAGTCTATCAATCTCTTCCCGCTGCAGTCTAGTTTCTAACCGTCTCTACCCTCTGCAGTCTAGGGTCTATCAGTCTCTACACTCTGCACTCTCTGGTTTACAGGGTGTGTTCTCCAGACGGCTGCTGTCTCACTACCTCAGTTGGGTACTCTAGGACGTCTCTTGGAGACGTTCTCACCTTGTGTGAAAGCGTAGACACATTTCTTGCCACATCCAATATCACAGCACTGTTTCTGGAAACTGCAATCATCATCCTCCTTACAGGCCTGACTGAAGTTTCTCTTGCACAGAATCGAGACTTTGGAAATTTCCGGGCATTTCTTAGGCAGCACTAATAATAATCGAAATTCAAATCAGAGAAACGTTTGAATTGTTAAATATCCCAAAATAACAGTTACAGAGTAAAACTCCCCCAAATCCATCCCAAAAAAACCACTACCAGGACAGGTACAGCACGGGGTTAGATACAGAGTAAATCTCCCTCTACACATTCCCCATCAAACACTCACAGGACAGGTACAGCACGGGGTTAGATACAGAGTAAATCTCCCTCTACACTGTCCCCATCAAACACTCCCAGGACAGGTACAGCACGGGGTTAGATACAGAGTAAATCTCCCTCTACACTGTCCCCATCAAACACTCCCAGGACAGGTACAGCACGGGGTTAGATACAGAGTAAACCTCCCTCTACACTGTCCCCATCAAACACTCCCAGGACAGGTACAGCACGCGGTTAGATACAGAGTAAAGCTCCCTCTACACTGTCCCCATCAAACACTCCCAGGACAGGTACAGCACGGGGTTAGTTACAGAGTAAATCTCCCTCTACACTGTCCCCATCAAACACTCCCAGGACAGGTACAGCACGGGGTTAGATACAGAGTAAATCTCCTCTACACTGTCCCCATCAAACACTCCCAGGACAGGTACAGCACGGGGTTAGATACAGAGTAAATCTCCCTCTACACTGTCCCCATCAAACACTCCCAGGACAGGTACAGCACGGGGTTAGATACAGAGTAAAGCTCCCTCAAACCATCCCCATCAAACACTCACAGGACAGGTACAGCACGGGGTTAGATACAGAGTAAATCTCCCTCTACACCGTCCCCATCAAACACTCCCAGGACAGGTACAGCACGGGGTTAGATACAGAGTAAAGCCCCCTCTACACTGTCCCCATCAAACACTCCCAGGACAGGTACAGCACGGGGTTAGATACAGAGTAAATCTCCCTCTACACTGTCCCCATCAAACACTCCCAGGAGATTTACAGCACAGGGTTAGATACAGAGTAAATCTCCCTCTACACTGTCCCCATCAAACACTCCCAGGAGATTTACAGCACGGGGTTAGATACAGAGTAAATCTCCCTCTACACTGTCCCCATCAAACACTCCCAGGACAGGTACAGCACGGGGTTAGATACAGAGTAAATCTCCCTCTACACTGTCCCCATCAAACACTCCCAGGAGATTTACAGCACAGGGTTAGATACAGAGTAAATCTCCCTCTACACTGTCCCCATCAAACACTCCCAGGAGATTTACAGCACGGGGTTAGATACAGAGTAAATCTCCCTCTACACTGTCCCCATCAAACACTCCCAGGACAGGTACAGCACGGGGTTAGATACAGAGTAATGCTCCCTCTACACTGTCCCCATCAAACACTCCCAGGACAGGTACAGCACGGGGTTAGATACAGAGTAAAGCTCCCTCTACACCGTCCCCATCAAACACTCCAAGGACAGGTACACCATGGGGTTAGATACAGACTAAAGCTGCCTCTTCACTCTCCCCATGTGCCCACGATCTTGTTGCTCAGTGTCTCTGGGACTATCTCCATGAGTCTGTATCTGCCGCTCTCCGATTGTTCCTCACATTTATTGATGAAGGTTGGTACACATTTCATTCCACAGC
>NW_024470861.1:145000-165000 GCF_017639515.1 Carcharodon carcharias
CTTCTCTCATGCGGACTCTCCCCCTGTCACCCGGAATCTCCTCCTCTCACCCGGAATCTCCTCCTCTTGCCCGGCTCTCCCCTCTCTCGCCCGAAATCTCCACCTCTCACCTGCTCTCTCCGCCTCTCTCGCCCTTTTCTACACCTTTTGCCCGGCTCTCCTATCTCTCCCCCAGACTCTTCTCCTCCCTCGTCCAGACTCTTTCCTCTCTCGCCCGGACTCTCAGCTCTCAAGCCCGGAATCTCCCCGCTCTCACCCGGACTCTTCCCTCTCTCGCCTAAACATCCCTGCTCTCGCTCGGAATCCCTCCTGTCCCTCACCCAGGCTCCAACCTCTCTCATCCAGACTCTCCCCTCTCTTCACATTCTCTTTGAACTGTCGCGTTCTATATCCTCTCTCACCCGAACTCTCACTTCTCTCTCTCGTTCACCGTCTCTCCTCTCTCACACGGACTCCCTACACCATCACCCACACTCTGTCCCCTCTGTCACCCGCACTCTTTCCTCTCTCGCATCCACAATCTGTCCTGTCACCTGGTCTCTGTCCTCTCTCTCACATGGACTCTCTCCTCACTCTTACCCAGACTCTTTCCTCTCTCTCATTCACACTTTCTCCTCTTTCACCCGGGCTCTCCCCTCTTTCACCTGCACTCTCACCCATCTGTCACCCGCACTCTTTCCTCTCACGCGGACTCTGACCTCTCTCTCTCACGGACTCTCACCTCCCCCTCACTCACTCTCACCTCTCTCTCACAGACTCTTTCCTCTCTCTCTCACGGAATCTCCCCTCTCTCTCTCATGGATTCTACCCTCTCTCTCTCACGGACACTCTCCCATCTCTCTCACAGACTGTGTCCTCTCTCTCTCAGGAATCCTCTCCTATCTCTCTCATGGACTCTCTCTCACATGGAATCTCTCCTCTGTCACCCACATTCTCTCCCCTCTCTCACCCGGACTCTTTTCTCTCTCTCACATGGACACTTTCCTCTCTCTCACCCAGACTCTTTCCTCTCTCTCTCTCTCTCACTCTCACCGTTCTCTCACAGACTCTCTCCTCCCTCTCTCACGGACACTCACCTCTCTCTCACAGACTCTTTCCTCTCTCTCTCACAGACTCTCATCTCTTTCTCACGGACTCTCACCTCTTTCTCATGGACTCTCATCTCTCTCTCATGGATTCTCTCCTCTCTCTCTCAGGGATTCCCCTTTCTCTCTCTCACGGCCACTCTTCTCCCTCTCTCACAGACTCTCACCTCTCTTTCACGGACTCTCACATCTTTCTCACAGACTCTCTTCACTCTCTCTCATGGATTCTGCCCTCTCTCTCTGACAGACACCCTCGTCTCTCTCACACGGACTCTTTCCTCTCTCTCTCTCTCACAGACTCTTATCTCTTTCTCACGGACTCTCACATCTTTCTCATGGAATGTCTCCTCTCTCTCTCACGGATTCTCCCCTCTCTCTCTCACGGATTCTCCCTTCTCTCTCTCACGGACTCTGCTCTCTCTCTCTCACATGGAATCTCTCCTCTCTCTCACGGATTCTCCCCTCTCTCTCTCACGGGCTCTCACCTCTCTCTCACACGAACTCTTTACCCTCTCTCTCACAGACTCTCACCTCTTTCTCATTGACTCTCACCTCTTTCTCATGGACTCCCGCCTCTCCTCTCACACGGACCCTTCCTCTCTCTCTCACAGACTCTTATCTCTCTCTCACGGATTCTCCCCTCTCGATCTCATGGATTCTCCCCTCTCTCTCTCACGGACTCTTTCCTCTCCCTCTCACTGACTCTCATCTCTTTCTCACGGACTCTCACCTCTTTCTCATGGACTCTCTGCTCTCTCTCTCACGGATTCTCCCCTCTCGCTCTCACGGATTCTCCCATCTCTCTCTCACGGACAATCTCCTCTCTCTCACACGGACTCTCACCTCTCTCTCTCACGGACACTCTCCTCTCTCTCTCACAGATTCTCCTTTATCTCTCTCACGGACTCTGTTCTCTCTCTCTCACATGGAATCTCTGCTCTCTCTCTCATGGATTCTCCCCTCTCTCTCTCACGGACACTCTCCTCTCTCTCACAAGCAATCTCACCCCTCTCTCACACGGACACTCTCCTCTCTCTCACACGGACTCTCACCTCTCTCTCACACGGACACTCTCCTCTCTCTCTCACAGACTCTCACCTCTTTCTCACGGACTCTCACCAATTTCCCATGGACTCTCCCCTCTCTCTCTCATGGATTCTCCCCTCTCTCTCTGACAGACACTCTCCTCTGTCTCACATGGACTCTTTCCTCTCTCTTTCACAGACTCTCAACTCTTTCTCACGGACTCTCATCTCTTTCTCATGGACTCACTCCTCTCTCTCTCACGGATTCTCCCCTCTCTCTCTCACTGACACTATCCTCTCTCTCACACAGACTGTCACCTCTCTCTCACAGACTCGCCACTCTCCAACCCACCCTCACCCCTCTGGCGGATGCCCCTCTTCCACGGACCCTCTCCCCGCCAACCGAATCCTCACCTGGCTTGCGGGAGGGGTAGACGCATCGCTTCCCGCAGTCTCCGACGCGGCAGCACCGCTTCCAGCCCGGGCAGTCCCCGTCCACACCGCAGCTCTCCGCTTCCCCCTCCTCGCAGACGTGCTGGCTCCCGGATGGCTCTGGGCATCCCCCATCTGTCTTCTCTGTTTCACACAAAGCACAAGGCGAATGAGGGGGGAGGTCTTCTCCACTCGCCCGGAGGAATTGTCGGGAATGCTGGGGGCACCGGGGACAGGGAAGGGGTGGTGAGGAGCAGTGTGTGTGTGTGTGTGTGTGTGTGTGGTGGGGTGGGGGCGGGTAGAGTGAGTCCAGGGAGGGGGTCTGAAAACAGGAGGATGATTTTCACTTGGAGGTAGATGTGCCGGGGTAATGGAACATTGTCCGTTACCGGGGGTGGCGGGGGGTTGGGGGAGATGGTATAAAATTCGGGAAGGGTAATGGGGTTCGGGTGGGGGTCTTGGGGGGGCTGAGAGGATGTTTCCCTGTGTGGGACAGAGGGGAACTGGGGGACAGAAATCGGGATGGAGCTATGTCAGAGCTGGAGGGGGAGGGGTGTGAGGGTGGAATTCACACCGTCCCCCTCCCCCGCCCGTCACAGTGGGTGCGGGGTGGGGACTCTGGCGGATTCTCGACCCCTGACAGAAGGGCAGGGAGTGTGGGGGGGTGGGTGGGGGTGTGTAGGAACGGCAGGGGAGCAGTGACTGTAGTCGAGGACGAGTGGGAGAGGGATTCCCGTTGAGCGGGGAGTCAGATGGTATCGGGGAGTTGACGGTGGTGGTGGGGCGGCGTGGTTAACGGGGATTTAGGCGGGAAAGTGAAGCTGAGGCCACAACCCCGTCCGGCGTGAGGGGATGGAGAGATGGAGGATCCTCCAGGGCCACAGGCTGAACCGTGTCCCCTAAGCTGAGGGAGGAGGACGTCCTTCGGGTCAAGAGCTGGGGATGGGCGATGGGAGGGGGTGGGGCGATTTGAAACCACGCCCCCCGGATGGAGGGTACAGTGAAGTTCCCACCCTGCCGCTGAGTCCCGCTCCCTCCCCCTCCACCGTACCCCCACCCCCGGGTGCACTCGGGAAACGAGGGCTCGTGAGGTGTTTACGCCTCCCCTGCAGGGACGGTCCCAGCCCCTCACCGTGTCTGAAAGCGCGGTGGACGCATCTCCTGCCGCAGCCAGCATCACAGCAGGTTAACCACAGGTCACAGTCATCGCTATCCTCACATTCCTTTCCGTAGTTGACATCACACATGGGGCCAAGGCGGCTGGGAGCAGGACAGCTTCCGTTCACTGGAAGGACAGGGGCAAGCAGATCGGGTTAAAGGTCACCGCGAATCTCACGGGCCACGTATGTAGGAAGGTGGGAGAGTCTCACACTTCAAGGAAACCTCATGACCCCCACGTTGTAATCACTCCTCAAAACCCCACACTGTAATGTCTCCTCATTCCCCCCACACTTTAATGTCTCCTCACTACCCCCCATACTGTAATGACTCCACACTCCCCCTCACACTGTAATGACTCCACACTCCTCCACCACACTTTAATGTCTCCTCTTTGCCCCCCACACTGTAATCTCTCCTCACATTCCCCACATTGTAATGTCTCATTATTCCCCCCCCCACTGTAATAACTCCTCACTGTCCCTCCACACTGTAATGACTCCTCACTCTCCCCCGCACTGTAATGACCCCTCACTGTCCCCCCACAATGTAATGACCCCTCACTGCCCACGCACTATAATATCACCTCACTCCTCCCACACTCTAATGACTCCTCACTCTCCCTCGCACTGTAATGACCCTTCACGGCCCACGCACTGTAATATCACCTCACTCCTCCCACACTGTACTGACTCCTCACTCCCCCCCACACTGTAATGACTCCTCACTCCACCCCCACTCTGTAATGACTCCTCACTCCTCCCCCACACTGTAATGACTCCTCACTGCACCCCACCCCCCACCCCCTGCACTGAGGGGGACTCCTCACCTCCTTTGAAGAAGTTGAAGACACATCTCTTCCCACACCCGGCGTCACAGCACATCTGCCAATGATCGCAGTCCCCATCCTCCGCACATTCGTCTCCCAGCGTCAGGCTGCACACCTTGCTCAGGGAACTGCTGGGTGGACACTCCTCACTCCTTTCTGCAGAGGGAGGTGGGAGGAAGCAAGAGGGTCATGAAAGCAACACCGGACCCCCGGGGACCCCTCGCCAACAGAAAGTAGAAAAAAAGTGGCAGCCCGCTGCTGCTCGACCAGGTGAGGCAGCACCGTTTCAGCCGAATGGGGTGTGGCTTCGATTCTCTCCCCCCACCCCACACACACCACCCCCACCCCCACCTTGCACTTTGGGGTAGGAGCTCGAGGGGCTGAGATATGTTGAGGTGGGAGGGAGGGCAGGAGGGAGAGAGAGAGAGACAAATCGGTCAACTCTCTCCTAGAGGCAGCAGAGCGTCGATGGGCTGAGCGGCCTCCCCTTTGAACCGGGGGACGCTTCACCCCGAGCCGCCCCTCCCTCACTCAGGGACCAATTCTGGACACGGGGGCTCGGGGTTTGAGAGCGGGATTTCGGAGGGGATATTCGGGACAGGAGATGCCCAGATGCTGTGTTTGAGGAGCTCGGTTTGTGAGGAGGGTCTGAAAGGAGGAGGGAGATGTGGAGGGTGGTGGAGGCTTTGGGGGGGGCAGCGATGAGGGGCAGGGGATAGAGGTAGAGGACATCGTACACTGCGGAACATCAGACACCACCCTGGATCATGTGACCAAGCAGATACAGGGGCCTGGATCCTGTGACCAGGCAGACACAGGGCTATGGATCCTGTGACCAAGCAGACACAGAGCCCTGGATCCTGTGACCAAGCAGATACAGGGTCCTGGATCCTGTGACCAAGCAGACACAGGGCCCTGGATCATGTGACCAAGCAGACACAGAGCCCTGGATCCTGTGACCAAGCAGACACAGGGCCCTGGATCCTGTGACCAGGCAGACACAGGGCTATGGATCCTGTGACCAAGCTGACACAGAACCCTGGATCCTGTGACCAAGCAGACACAGGGCCCTGGATCCTGTGATCAAGCCGAAACAGGGCCCTGGATCCTGTGACCAAGCAGAAACAGGGCCCTGGATCCTGTGACCATGGAGACACAGAGCCCTGGATCCTGTGACCAAGGAGACACAGGGCCCTGGATCCTGTGACCAAGGAGACACAGAGCCCAATATCCTCACTGGCCAGGCCTGAGAGTGGGAGAAGGAGGGGATATTTTCGGGACAGGAGCCTGGACGTTGGGTTTGAGGAGCTCGGTTTGTGAGGAGGGTCTGAAAGGAGGAGGGAGATGTGGAAGGTGGTGGGGAGCATTTTGGGGTGGGTTGGGGACGGTAGTGAGGGCAGCGATGGGTGCAGGGGGGAAGGTTGTGGAGGAGGTGGTGGGGGGGTTGAGTTAAGGAGAGAATTTGGGAACTTGGGGACCCAGGCAGCTGAAGGCCCAGACGCCAACTCTGGAGCAATTGGGGGTCACCGGGCAAGGGGGTGACCCCGGGGGTCAGGGGTCAGGGGGGAGAGTGGGGGGGGCAGTTCCCAATGTCCAGTCTTTCATCCTGAAGGTCGGGGGGAGGGGTGAGGCTGTGGGAGTGTCCCCACTCGCTGCCCCCCTCTACCCCCTCCTGACAGGGTGGGTGGGGTTTACTCTTTACCCTTCAGCCCACCGCCCTCCTCATCGGAGAGGGAGACAGGGATTCGGAAGGGCTCCGGTCCAGCGCTGGGGGTGGGCAGAGTGGCTGGGAGATGGGGAACAGGTGTGAATGGGAGTGGCCCTTGGTGGGGGAGGGGTACAGGGCAAGTGGGCGGGTGCCGGGGTTGTCTGGGATAATGGAGCAGCTGACCAATCAGAGCCAGGGGGCTGAAACATGTGACCGGACACTGGAGATTGTATCTTGTGGCCTATCAGGCACAAGTCCCTGAGTCATGTAGCTCAACAGGCCCATGGGAATGGATCATGTGACCAAACAGACACAGGGCAATGGATCATGTGACCAAACAGACACAGGGCAATGGATCATGTGACCAAACAGACACAGGGTAATTGATCATGTGACCAAACAGACACAGGGCAATGGATCATGTGACCAAACAGACACAGGGCAATGGATCATGTGACCAAACAGACACAGGGTAATTGATCATGTGACCAAACAGACACAGGGTAATGGATCTTGTGACCAAACAGACACAGAGTAATTGATCATGTGACCAAATAGACCCAGGTAATGGATCATGTGACCAAACAGACATAGGGTAATGGATCACATGACCAAACAGACACAGGGTAATGGATCATGTGACCAAACAGACACAGGGAAATGGACCTTGTGACCAAACAGACACAGGGCAATGGATCATGTGACCAAACAGACACAGGGGAATGGATCATGTGACCACACAGACACAGGGCAATGGATCATGCGACAAATCAAACACTGGGGAATGGATCATGCAACCAAACAGACACAGGACAACGGATCATGTGACCAAACATACACAGGGTAATGGATCATGTGACAAATCAGACACAGGGAAATGGATCATGTGACCAGACACAGGCAATGAAAGATGTGGCGAGTCAGAGACAGTGCAATGGAACACATGAACAAACGGACAAAGACCCCTGGATCATGTTTCCCAATGAGACACAGGGCAATAGATCATGTGACGAAACAGACACAGGGCAAAGAAACATTTGATGAATCTGTCACAGTGCTCTGGAACATTTAACCAATCAGAGAGAGTGCCCTGGAATATACGATCAATCAGACGCAGTGTACTGGGAGATGTGAATTATCAGACACTGGACCCTAAATCATGAGACCAATCACAGATTGTTTCCTGGATCATGCCACCTGTCAGACACAGGGCCCTGGATTATGTGACCAAGGAGACACAGGGCCCTGGATCATGTGACCAAGGAGACACAGGACCCTGGATCATGTGACCAAGGAGACACAGGGCCCTGGATCATGTGCCCAAGGAGACACAGGACCCTGGATCATGTGACCAAGGAGACACAGGGCCCTGGATCATGTCTCCAATCAGACACAGGGGCCCTGGAGTCTGGTCCTTTAGACAGAAGCTGCCCCTCGGGCAGTGCAGCTGCCCTCTGCCCTTGGGCTGTACCAGCCCAGTTAAACCATGTTGGGGAGGATGATTTTGGGCTTGTCCTTACTGTGCCAGTTGGAGTAGACACATTTCTTCCCACAGCCCAGATCACAGCACTGCTTCCATGAACTGCAGTCCTCATCCCCCCGACAAGTTTTGCTCGAGTTGTGGGCACAGATCCTCCTCGCTCGGTCGGAGTCAGGACACTCGCCATCTTCATCTGTTTGGGGACAAGTTGTTAGTTAGAGGATGAGGGAGGTACACACGGCAAAGCAAGGGTTACTGTTGGAGGGTCTGTACTGAGGGAGAGCCGCATTGTCAGAGGGTCAGTGCTGAGGGAGTGCTTCACTGTCGGAGAGTCAGTACTGAGGGAGCGCTGCACTGTCGGAGGTTCATTACTGAGGGAGTTCCGCACTGTCGGAGGGTCAGTGCTGAGGGATTGCCGTATTGTCAGATGGTCAGTACTGAGGGAGTGCCGCACTGTCAGAACGTCAGTACTGAGGGAGTGCCGCACTGTCGGAGGGTCAGTACTCATGGAGCGCCACACTGTCGGATTCTCTGGACTGAGAACTTACAGTACAATCTATTTCTCTCTCTCTGTTTCATTCCTAATTTCTTACTCGCTCAGTCTCTCTCCCACCATCTCTCCGTCTGTCTGCAATTATCTCTCTGTTTTCTCTCTTTTGCTCTCCTTCTATCTCTCCCTTTCCCCTTCACTCTTTCCAAGTGTCAATTTCTGCTTCTCTACCTCAATCTCTCTATCTCTGTTTCTCTATCGCAGTATCTGATTCTCTCTGTCTCAGTATCTGAATCTCTCTCTTAGTCCCTGATTCTCTCTCTCAATCTCTGCTGCTCTCTCACAGTCTCTGTTCCTCTCTCTCTGAGTCTTTGTCTCTATCTCTCTCAGTCTCTGTGCCTCTCTCTATGAATCTCTGTCTCTCTCTCTCTGTTTCTCTTTCTTTCTCTCTGAGTCCGTCTCTCTCTCAGTCCCTGATTCTCTCTTGATCTCTGCTGCTCTCTCTGAGTCTCTGTTTCTCTCTCTCTGAGTCTTTGTTTCTCTCTCTGTGCCTATCTGTTTCTCTCTCAGAGTCTCTGTCTCTCTTTCTTTCTGAGTCTCTGTCTGTCTCTCTCTCAGTCCCTGATTCGCTCTTGAATTCTGCTGCTTGCTGACCGTCTGTTTCTTTCTCTCTGAGTCTGTCTCTCTCTCGCTCAGTCTCTGTTCCTCTCTCTGTGAGTCTCTGTCTCTCTGTGTGTCCCTGTTTCTCTCTCTCAGTCTCTGTCTCTCTCTCTCTGAGTCTCTGTCTCTCTCTCTCTGAATCTCTGTTTCTCTGTCTGTGAGTCTCTGTTTCTCTCTCTCAGAGTCTCTGTTTCTCTCTCCCTGAGTCTCTGTTTCTCTCTCCCTGAGTCTCTGTTTCTCTCTACCTGAGTCTCTGTTTCTCTCTGTGAGTCTCTGTTTTTCTCTTTCTGTGAGTGTTTTTTTCTCTCTCGCAGTCTCTCTTTTTCTCTCTGAGTCTCTGTTTCACTCATTCTGAGTCTCTGTTTCACTCACTCTGAGTCTCTGTTTCTCTCACTCAGTCTGTTTCTCCCTCTCTGAGTCTATGATTCTATCTCTCTGTGAGTCTTTGTTTCTCTCTGTGTGAGTCCCTGTTTCTCTTTCTGAGTCTCTGTTTCCCTCTCTGTTTCTCTCTCTGAGTTTCCGTTTCTCTCTCTGTGAGTCGCTGTCTCTATCTCTCGCAGTTCCTGTTTCTCTCTCTGTGAGTCTCTGTCTCTCTCTCTGTGAGTCGCTGTCTCTACCTCTCGCAGTTCCTGTTTCTCTCTCTGTGAGTCTCTATTTCTCTCTCTGTGAGTCTCTGTCTCCCTCTCTGTGAGTCGCTGTCTCTATCTCTCGCAGTTCCTGTTTCTCTCTCTGTGAGTCTCTCTTTCTCTTTCTGTGAGTTTCTGTTTCTCTCTCTGTGTCTCTGTTTCTCTCTCTGTGAGTCTCTGTCTCTCTCTCTGTGAGTCGCGGTCTCCATCTCTCACAGTTCCTGTTTCTCTCTCTGTGAGACTCTGTTTCTCTCTCTGTGAGTCTCTGGTTCTCTCTGTGTGAGTCTCTGTTTCTCTCTCTCTCTGTGAGTCTCTGTTCCTCTCTCTGTGATTCTCTGTTTCTCTCTATGTGTCTCTGTTTCTCTCTCTGTAAGTCTCTGTCTCTCTCTCTGTTAGTCGCTGTCTCTATATCTCACAGTTCCTGTTTCTCTCTCTGTGAGTTTCGGTTTCTCTCTCTGTGAGTCTCTGTTTCTCTCTCTGTGAGTCTCTGTTTCTCTCTCTGTGAGTCATTGTTTCTCTCTCTGTGAGTCTCTGTTTCTCTATCTGTGAGTCTCTATCTCTCTCTCTGTGAGTCGCTGTCTCTATATCTCACAGTTCCTGTTTCTCTCTCTGTGAGACTCTGTTTCTCTCTCTGTGAGTCGCTGTCTCTATCTCTCACAGTTCCTGTTTCTCTCTCTCTGTAAGTCTCTGTTTCTCTCTCTGTGTTTCTCTGTTTCTCTCTCTCTCTGTGAGTCTCTGTTTCTCTCTCGGTGAGTCTCTGTTTCTCTCTCTGTGAGTCTCTGTCTCTCTCTATGTGAGTCACTGTCTCTATCTCTCGCATTTCCTGTTTTTCTCTCTCTGTGAGTCTCTGTTTCTCTCTCTGTGAGTCTCTGTTTCTCTCTCTGTGGGTCTCTGTCTCTCTCTCGGTGAGTCGCTGTCTCTATCTCTCGCAGTTCCTGTTTCTCTCTCTGTGAGTCCCTGTTTCTCTCTCTGTGAGTCTCTGTTTCTCTCTCTGTGAGTCTCTGTCTCTCTCTCTCTGTGAGTCTCTGTCTCTCTGTGAGTCTCTGTCTCTCTCTCAGTCCCTGTTTCTCTCTCTGTAATTCTCTGTTACTCTCTCTCAGTCTCTGTTTCTCTCTCTATCTCAGTCTCTGTTTCTCTCTCTCTCAGTCTCTGTTTCTCCCTCTCTGAGTCTCTGATTCTCTCTCTCTGTGAGTCTTTGTTTCTCTCTCTGTGAGTCCCTGTTTCGCTTTCTGAGTCTCTGTTTCCCTCTCTGTTTCTCTCTCTCTGTGAGTCTCTGTTTCTCTCACTGTGAGTCTCTGTCTCTCTCTCTGGGAGTCTCTGTCTCTCTCTCTGTGAGTCTCTGTTTCTCTCTCTGTGAGTAACTGTTTCTCTCTCTGTGAGTCTCTGTTTCCCTCTCTGGGAGTCTCTGTTTCTCTCTCTGTGAGTCTCTGTTTCTCACTCTGTGAGTCTCTGTTTCTCTCTCTGTCAGTCTCTGTTTCCCTCTCTGTGAGTAACTGTTTCTCTCTCTGTGAGTCTCTGTTTCCCTCTCTGGGAGTCTCTGTTTCTCTCTCTCTGGTAGTCTCTGTTTCTCTCTCTCTGGGAGTCTCTGTTTCTCTCTCTCCGTGAGTCTCTGTGTCTCTCTCTCTGTGAGTCTCTGTTTCTCTCTCTCTGGGAGTCTCTGTTTCTCTCTCTCCGTGAGTCTCTCTTTCTCTCTCTCTGTGAGTCTCTGTTTCTCTCTCTTTGGGAGTCTCGGTTTCTCTCTCTGTGTGTTTCTGTGTCTCTCTCTCAGAGTCTCTGTTTCTCTCTCTTTGGGAGTCTCTGTTTCTCTCTCTGTGAGTCTCTGTTTCTCTCTCTGTGTGTCTCTGTTTCTCTCTCTCTGAGTCTCTGTTTCTCTCAGTCCCTGTTTCTCTCTCTGGGAGTCTCTGTTTCTCTCTCTGAGTTTCCGTTTCTCTTTCTGTGATTCGCTGTCTCTATCTCTCACAGTTCCTGTTCCTCTCTCTTTGAGTATCTGTCTCTCTCTCTCTGTGATTCTCTGTTTCTCTCTCTGTGGGTCTCTGTCTCTCTCTCTGGGAGTCTCTGTCTCTCTCTCTGTGAGTAACTGTTTCTCTCTCTGTGAGTCTCTGTTTCCCTCTCTGTGAGTCTCTGTTTCTCTCTCTCTCTGTTTGTCTCTGTTTCTCTCTCTGTCAGTCTCTGTTTCTCTCTCTGTGAGTCTCTGTTTCTCTCTCTGTGAGCCTCTGTTTCTCTCTCTGTGAGTAACTGTTTCTCTCTCTGTGAGTCTCTGTTTCCCTCTCTGGTAGTCTCTGTTTCTCTCTTTGTGAGTCTCTGTTTCTCTCTCTGTGAGTCTCTGTTTCTCTCTCTGTGAGTAACTGTTTCTCTCTCTGTGAGTCTCTGTTTCTCTCTCTGTCAGTCTCTGTTTCCCTCTCTGCGAGTAACTGTTTCTCTCTCTATGAGTCTCTGTTTCCCTCTCTGGGAGTCTCTGTTTCTCTCTCCGTGAGTCTCTGTTTCCCTCTCTGGGAGTCTCTGTTTCTCTCTCCGTGAGTCTCTGTGTCTCTCTCTCTGTGAGTCTCTGTTTCTCTCTCTCTGGGAGTCTCTGTTTCTCTCTCTCCGTGAGTCTCTCTTTCTCTCTCTCTGTGAGTCTCTGTTTCTCTCTCTTTGGGAGTCTCGGTTTCTCTCTCTGTGTGTCTCTGTTTCTCTCTCTCAGAGTCTCTGTTTCTCTCTCTTTGGGAGTCTCTGTTTCTCTCTCTGTGAGTCTCTGTTTCTCTCTCTGTGTGTCTCTGTTTCTCTCTCTCTGAGTCTCTGTTTCTCTCAGTCCCTGTTTCTCTCTCTGGGAGTCTGTTTCTCTCTCTGAGTTTCCGTTTCTCTTTCTGTGATTCGCTGTCTCTATCTCTCACAGTTCCTGTTCCTCTGTCTTTGAGTATCTGTCTCTCTCTCTCTGTGATTCTCTGTTTCTCTCTCTGTGGGTCTCTGTCTCTCTCTCTGGGAGTCTCTGTCTCTCTCTCTCTGTGAGTCGCTGTCTCTATCTCTGTGAGCCTCTGTTTCTCTCTCTGTGAGTAACTGTTTCTCTCTCTGTGAGTCTCTGTTTCCCTCTCTGTGAGTCTCTGTTTCTCTCTCTCTCTTTTAGTCTCTGTTTCTCTCTCTGTCAGTCTCTGCTTCTCTCTCTGTGAGTCTCTGTTTCTCTCTCTGTGAGCCTCTGTTTCTCTCTCTGTGAGTAACTGTTTCTCTCTCTGTGAGTCTCTGTTTCCCTCTCTGGTAGTCTCTGTTTCTCTCTTTGTGAGTCTCTGTTTCTCTCTCTGTGAGTCTCTGTTTCTCTCTCTGTGAGTAACTGTTTCTCTCTCTGTGAGTCTCTGTTTCTCTCTCTGTCAGTCTCTGTTTCCCTCTCTGTGAGTAACTGTTTCTCTCTCTGTGAGTCTCTGTTTCCCTCTCTGGGAGTCTCTGTTTCTCTCTCCGTGAGTCTCTGTTTCCCTCTCTGGGAGTCTCTGTTTCTCTCTCTGTGAGTCTCTGTTTCTCTCTCTGTGAGTCTCTGTTTCTCTCTCTGTGAGTCTCTGTTTCTCTCTCTGTCAGTCTCTGTTTCCCTCTCTGTGAGTAACTGTTTCTCTCTCTGTGAGTCTCTGTTTCCCTCTCTGGGAGTCTCTGTTTCTCTCTCTCTGGGAGTCTCTGTTTCTCTCTCTCCTTGAGTCTGTGTGTCTCTCTCTCTGTGAGTCTGTGTTTCTCTCTCTGGGAGTCTCTGTTTCTCTCTCTCCGTGAGACTCTCTTTCTCTCTCTCTGTGAGTCTCTGTTTATCTCTCTTTGGGAGTCTCTGTTTCTCTCTCTGTGAGTCTCTGTTTCTCTCTCTGTGTGTCTCTGTTTCTCTCTCTCTGAGTCTATGTTTCTCTCAGTCCCTCTTTCTCTCTCTGGGAGTCTCTGTTTATCTCTCTGAGTTTCCGTTTCTCTCTCTGTGATTCGCTGTCTCTATCTCTCACAGTTCCTGTTCCTCTCTCTGTGAGTCTCTGTCTCTCTCTCTCTTTGTTTCTCTGTTTCTCTCTCTGTGGGTCTCTGTCTCTCTCTCTGTGAGTCTCTGTCTGTCTCTCTCTGTGAGTCACTGTCTCTATCTCTCATAGTTCCTGTTTCTCCCTCTGCGAGTCTCTGTCTCTCTCTCTGTGAGTCTCTGTCTCTCTCTCTGTGAGTCTCTGTCTCTCTCTCTCAGTCCCTTTTTCTCTCTCTGTGAGTCTCTGTTTCTCTCTCTGGGAGTTTCTGTTTCTCTCTCTGTGGGTCTCTGTCTCTCTCTCTCTCAGTCTATGTTCCTCTCTCTGTGAGTCTCTATCTCTCTCTGTGTTCCTCTATCTCTCTCTGAGTCTCTCTCTCTATCTCTGAGTCTCTGTCTCTCTCTGTTTCTCTTTCTTTATCTCTGAGTCTGTCGCTCTCTCTCTCAGTCCCTGATTCTCTCTTGATCTCTGCTGCTCTCTCTGACTCTCTGTTTCCCTCTCTCTCAGAGTCTCTGTCTCTCTCTCTTTGAGTCTTTGTTTCTCTCTCTGTGACTCTCTGTTTCTCTCTCTCTGTGTCTCTGTTTCTCTCCCTGAGTCTCTGTCTCTCTCTTTGAGTTTCTGTCTGTCTCTCTCTCAGTCCCTGATTCTCTCTTGAATTCTGCTGCTCTCTGTGTCTCTGTCTCTCTCTCCATCTCTGTTCCTTTCTCTGTGAGTCTCTGTCTCTCTGTGTGTCCCTGTTTCTTTCTCTCAGTCTCTTTTTCTCTCTCTCTGAAAGTCTGCCTCTCTCTCTCTGTTTCTCTTTCTCTCTCTCTGAGTCTCTGTTTCTCTCTCTCTGTGAGTCTCTTTTTCTGTCTCTCTGAGTATCTCTTTCTCTCTCTCTGAATCTCTGTTTCTCTCTCTGGGTCTCTGTTTCTCTCTCTGTGATTCTCTGTTTTTCTCTTTCTGTGAGTCTCTGTTCCTCTCTCTGTGAGTCTCTGTTTCTCTCTCTCAGTTTTTGTTTCTCGCTCTTTCTGCCTCTCTCTCTCTCATTCTGCTTCTTACACACCCTTGCTCTCTCTCTCCCTCTCTCTGTCTCTCTCCCTCTTCCCCTCGTTCTGCCCTTTTCGTGCTCACCATCATCCATGAATTTCACGATGCAGATGTGTCCACATTTGGTTTCACAGCAGGTCTGCCAAGCGTCGCAGTCTCCATCTCCGCTGCACTGGTCACCAAGTTTCAGGTCACACATTGGGGTGAGACGGTGAGAAGAGGGACAGGTATCATCGTCTGGAACCCAGAAATCGGGGGTCAGTCAGGAACACAGAAACTGGCCAATCCCCCGGACGAGAGAGAGAGAGAGAGAGAGAGGCAGGAACTCTCTGGGGACCCCCAGAAACGAGGGACTAGTTCACAGGGTGTGGAAATCATGGAGCATCTCGGGAAGCACTTCACATTGTCTCACACTCACAGAATCTCACACCTTCACACACACTCTCACACTCACACACACACACTCACACTCTCACACTGTCTCACACTCACACACACACACTCACACTGTCTCAAACTCACAGACTCTCTCACACACTCACACACACACTCTCACACTCATCCACACACTCTCACACTGTCTCAGACTCACAGACACACACACACACACAAACACTCACAGACACACACACTCACACACACACTCTCACACTGTCTCACACTCACAGACTCTCTCTCACTCTCACATACTCTCACAATCACGCACACACTCTCACTCTGACTCACACACACAGACTCTCTCCCACACTCACACACACACTCTCACACTCACACACACATTCTCACACTGTCTCACACTCACAGACTCTCTCCCACACTCACACACACACTCACACACACACTCTCACATTGTCTCACACTCAGACACACACACACACTCACAGACACATACACTCACACACACTCTCACACTCACACACACACTCTCACACTGTTTCACACTCACAGACTCTCTCTCACACTCACACACTCATAGACACACACACTCACAAAAAACTCTCACACTCACACACACACACTCACACACACTCTCACACACACACACACTCTCACACTCACCCATGCACACACACTCACACCCACACACACACACACTCACACCCACACTCTCATACTCTCACACCCACACTCTCACACTCTCACACACACTGTCACACTCACACACACACACTCTCACACATACTCTCACACTGTCTCAACACTCACAGACTCAATCTCACACACACTCTCACACTCACACACACACACTCTCACACTCACAGAGTCTCTCTCTCACACTCACACACTGTCTCTCTCACAGACTCTTACACTCACACACACACTGTCTCACACTCACAGACTCTCTCAACCTCACACACACCCACACCCAGACTCTCACACCTACACACACACCCACACACACAAATAATCTCACACCCACACACACCCGCACACACACACTCTCACACTCACAGACTCTCTCTCACACACTCACACTTTCTCACACACACACACACTCACACTTACACCTTCACACACACTCTCACAATCTCTCACACTCACACACTCTCACATACACACTCTCTCACCCTCACAGACTCTCACACCCACTTACACTCTCACACCTGCACGCACACTCTCATACACACACATTCACACTCACACACTCTCACACCCGCACACACCCTCACACACACCCTCGCACTCACACTCCTGCACTCTCACACTCACACCCACACACACACTCTAACACACACTCTCACACCCACACACACCCTCACACACACCCTCACAATGACACACTCACACCCGCATTCTCACACTCACACCCACACACACTCGCACACTCACACCAGCACACACACACTCTCACACAAACACTCTCACACTCACCCATGCACACACACTCACACCCACACACACACACACTCACACCCACACTCTCATACTCTCACACCCACACTCTCACACTCACACACACACTCTCACACACAAACACTCTCACACCTACACTCTCACACACACACTCTCAAACCCACACTTTCACACTCTCACACCCACACTCTCACACTCTCACACTCACAATAGCACACACATACTCTCACACAAACACTCTCACACTCACCCACACACACACACTCACACCCACACACACACACTCACACACACACTCTCATACTCTCACACACACACTCTAGAACCCACACTCTCACACTCTCACACACACACTCTCACACTCACACACACACTCTCAGACCCACACTCTCACACTCTCACACACACACTCTCTCACACACACACTCTCACACCTACACTCTCACTCTCTCACTCACACACTCTCAAACCCACACTCTCACACTCTCACCCCCACACTCTCACACTCAAACCCACACACTCTCACGCTCAAACCCACACACTCACACACACACTCTCACACACACACGATCTCACACTCTTACACCCACTTTCTCACACTCTTACACACAGGCACACTCATACACTCTCACAACCACTGTCTCACATACCCACACTCTCACACCCACACCCTCACAGTCACACTCTCACATCCACAGTCTCACACAACCTCACACCCACAGCCCCATACTCACATACCCACACTCACAGTCTCACACACTGTCACACACAAATTCTCACACTCTCACCCACCCTCACAGTCACACACACACTTACAGTCACACAATCTCACACACTGACACACATCTCACACCCACAGTCTCACACACACATTACCACACTCACAGCTTCACACACTGTCACACACAAATTTTCACACACTCTCACACCCACGGTCTCACACACACTCACATGCACAGTCTCACACTCACATTCCCACACTCACAGTCTAACACACAAATTTTCACACACTCTCACACCCACAGTCTCAAACTCACACACACCCTCACAATCACACAGTCTCACACCCACAGTCTCAGATACACACACCCACACTCACAATCACACAGTCTCACACACTCAAACACCCACACAATTTCATGCACTATCACATCCACACACTCTCAGACCCACACTCACACTCACACAGTCTCACACACTCTCACACTCACAGTCAGGGTCACACAGCCTCACACCCGCACTCACACCCGCACGCTCACACCCTCATGCTCACACCCGCACGCTCACACCCGCATGCTCACACTTGCATAGTCACAACCACACACAAAGCCTCACACTCACAGCTTCACACACACAGCCTCAAACTCACAACGCTGACACTCACACTCACACATGCTCACACTCACAATGCTGACACTCACACTCACACACGCTCACACTCACAATGCTGACACTCACACTCACACATGCTCACACTCGCAATGCTGACAATCACACTCACACACTCTCACAGTCACAATGCTGACACTCACACTCACACTCACATACACTCACAATGCTGACACTCACACTCACACACTCTCACAGTCACAATGCTGACACTCACACTCACACTCACATACACTCACAATGCTGACACTCACACTCACACTCTCTCACAGTCACAACTTTGACACACACTCACAAACACTCACACTGACACACGCTGACACTCACACTCACACACTGTCACAATCACAACACTGACACTCATACTCACACACCCTCACACTCACACACGCTGACACTCACACTCACGCACACTCACACTCACACACACTGACACTCACACTCACGCACACTCACACTCACAACACTGACACTCACACATGCTCACACTTACGCTGCTGACACTCACACTCACACACGCTCACACTCACAATGCTGGCACTCACACACGCTCACATTCACAACACTCACACACACACACACTCACACACGCTCTTACACACTCATTCTCACAATGAGACTCAGAATGACACTCAAACTGACTCATACAATCACACACAAACTCCCAATGAAGCACATACACCCTCACACTCACACACTCTCACTCAAACACACACAATCTCTAACACACTCTGACAGACACACTCAAGCACACTCAGACTCTCAAACACACACACACACACACACACACCCATGGGCAAACGCACACAAACTCTCTGTCTCTCTCTCTCTCTCTGCCCATCCGGTGATGAATGGACTCTGACCCTTTGGGGCACTCACCGGACATGAGGAAGCGAGGGACACATCTCTTTCCACAGCCAGTCTCACAGCAGGATGACCAGGACAAGCAGTCGGCATCTGTCTCACACACATTCCCAAGTTTCATATCACAGAAACTGTCCAATCGGCTGGAAGCTGGACACTGGGGGGCTGGAAGAAACAAAGAGAGAGTGAGATCCAGAATCAGGATAAAGACCCACACACCGTCCCCATCAAACACTCCCAGGACAGGTACAGCACGGGGTTAGATACAGAGTAAATCTCCCTCTACACTGTCCCCATCAAACACTCCCAGGACAGGTACAGCACGGGGTTAGATACAGAGGAAATCTCCCTCTACACCGTCCCCATCAAACACTCCCAGGACAGGTACAGCACGGGGTTAGATACAGAGTAAATCTCCCTCTACACTGTCCCCATCAAACACTCCCAGGACAGGTACAGCACGGGGTTAGATACAGAGTAAATCTCCCTCTACACTGTCCCCATCAGACACTCCCAAGGACAGGTACAGCACAGGGTTAGATACAGAGTAAATCTCCCTCTACACTGTCCCCATCAAACACTCCCAGGACAGGAACAGCACGGGGTTAGATACAGAGTAAAACTCCCTCTACACCGTCCCCATCAAACACTCCCACGACAGGTACAGCACGGGGTTAGATACAGAGTAAATCTCCCTCTACACAGTCCCCATCAAACACTCCCAGGACAGGAACAGCACGGGGTTAGATACAGAGTAAATCTCTCTCTACACCGTCCCCATCAAACACTCCCAGGACAGGTACAGCACGGGGTTAGATACAGAGTAAATCTCCCTCTACACTGTCCCCATCAAACACTCCCAGGACAGGTACAGCACAGGGTTAGATACAGAGTAAATCTCCCTCTACACTGTCCCCATTAAACACTCCCAGGACAGGTACAGCACGGGGTTAGATACAGAGTAAATCTCCCTCTACACTGTCCACATCAAACACTCCCAGGACAGGTACAGCACGGGGTTAGATACAGAGTAAATCTCCCTCTACACAGTCCCCATCAAACACTCCCAGGACAGGTACAGCTCGGGGTTAGATAAAGAATAAATCTCCCTCTACACTGTCCCCATCAAACACTCCCAGGACAGGTACAGCACGGGGTTAGATACAGAGTAAATCTCCCTCTACACTGTCCCCATCAAACACTCCCAGGACAGGTACAGCACGGGGTTAGATACAGAGTAAATCTCCCTCTACACAGTCCCCATCAAACACTCCCAGGACAGGTACAGCACGGGGTTAGATACAGAGTAAAGCTCCCTCTACACAGTCCCCATCAAACACTCCCAGGACAGGTACAGCACGGGGTTAGATACAGAGTAAATCTCCCTCTACACTGTCCCCATCAAACACTCCCAGGACAGGTACAGCACG